>NC_041233.1:14701247-14702619 GCF_002837175.3 Physeter macrocephalus | reverse complement strand
CCCCTCACACACTCCCCTCCCCCAACACTGGCCCTCCAGACTTGTTCCCTGTAGCCTTTGGTGTTGGCTCTTCTCTTTGTCTACGGCTCCTCCCCAGAGTTCACCTCCTACATGCCTTTGCTCAATTCCTACTTCTTCCCTGAGCAGTCGACAGAGGCAAGGAAATTGCCTTTCCCCAGCTGTATTAATCATGCCTTTTATTTTCTATATTTTAAAATGCCTTTGATATGCAAGCCAACCAACCTGAGTCAGATCCCCACCCACCTCCTTCTGTCAAGTTCCTATCCTCTCAGACACTATCCCCTGCCCTGAGTCACCCAGGGCCAGGTAGTAGAGCACCCCTATAGGCCCGAGCCCACCAACATTATTCAAGCTGTGCAATCCCAAAACTGCTCAGCTGCTGATCCTGCCTCACCCATTCCTTCCGGCTAAAACCACAAACAAGTCTTTTGCCACTCCTTCCCCTTGCTCTGTCCGCCTCCTGACTGAGGCTGGCGCTTCTCTGCGTGGCCTTCCATGGTGCGGTGTGCCCCGTCCTCTTGGACACTGTGAGTGGCAAACTATCTTTTCAATGACAACCATCTCCTGATTTGCTGGCCTCACCATACTGGAATAATAACAAAATCCTGGGTACGTTGCAAATACCAACCCCTGTCCTCTTTCTCCTTACTCTGCTTCACTTTTCTCTAGAGCATGTATCACTTCCCCAAAGCATTACTAGATGCTTATTTATTTATTATTTATCTCTGTAGGTACTTGAGAGTAGGAACCTAGGCTGTTCTGTTAATCCCTTGATCCCCAGAACCTAGAATGGTACCTGTTCCATAGTATTTACCCAGTAAATATTTGTGAGGCAAACAAGTAAGAGAAGAAGCCCCATTTGCTGCTTGAGTAAATGGAGGTTTGGGAAGGGGGAGAATGCTTTGCAGGGAGCTTGAGGCACTTCCCGCTTAATGAATATCATGGAAGTTTTTCTTTTTCCAAGTGTCAGGACAGAGAAGGTATGATCTCTGATTGACGGCACTTGACGCAGAGCAGACCTTGACCTCGGGAGATAGCAAACCTTTAAGTTTTTAAGTTCTGAATCCCAGCTTCAGTACTTACTAGCCATATAACTAGTTTTCTCATATTTAAAGTGGAAATATAATTGAGAATGAGGGAGTTAAGGCCAGGAAAGTTCTTGACAGAGGGCCTGGCACATGGTAAGTGCTTAATGGGTGGTAGTTTTTATTACTAGGAATGTTATCTGCTACCCTGCTTGTTCTCTTCTTGGGTCATAAAAAAAAAAAAAAAGTAGGGGGGCTTCCCTGGTGGCGCAGTGGTTGCGCGTCCGCCTGCCGATGCAGGGGAACCGGGTTTGCGCCCCGGTCTG
>NC_041233.1:14674005-14701156 GCF_002837175.3 Physeter macrocephalus | reverse complement strand
GGAGCCTGTGCTCCGCAACGGGAGAGGCCACAACAAAGGGAGGCCCGCATACCACAAAAAAAAAAAAAAAAAAAAAAAAAAAAGTAGGAAAACTAATGCAGGAAAAGGGGAAAAGGCGGGCCTAGCAATACTCTTTATTGGTCAAAACACAATTGGAATATGGCCTCCTAAATCTATTTGTTGACATGGATCCAGGGCAGGGCCTTCTGGATGGCAGGCAGTCTAGAAACCATATCAGGTGAAAGAGATGGTTGACATATTGGGAGGGCTCAGCCCCCAAAAATAAGACCTGAAGGAGATATTACAGATGACTTTTAGCAGATGATGTATGATCATGTAGAAGAGATATATTTTGGGGAGATCCTCCAAGGGGAGGCCAGGGCTCATAACTTACCTGAGCTCACACTTGGAGCTGCCCTGATACAGAAGGGGCAGCCTCCAGCAGACTGCAGCTCTCTGAGTCAGGGTCATGTCTGTCTGAACCTCTACTGCACCCCCAGGGTCCAACATTGATCCCTGTTATAACGGCATTGAATGAGTATTTGTCTCATAACAGAGTGAAGCAGACACTGGACAACCACTTAATGATTCCAAGGTCTTTTGCAACCCAGCCGTAACTTTGTGTGGTTCTACCCCAACCCAGCCAGCTTTAGATTATGTTCAACTCTCTAGCTCTCAGTTAATGACCTGTTTTAGCTCATCATATTTTTTTGGTAAAAGAATCTGATAAATATGGGCTTCTCTTAGATAAACATCACTAACAATGTCCTCCTATGCATTGTCTTAAAACTACAAACACAGAGATACCTCTTAAATTGTCTACTGATATTTGGGATTCATGAGGCTTTGTCTCACATAAGTAATTGTCAAGGAACAAATGGAAATACAAGCCTGTCAGAATCGCAAGGGATTTATATGGTCATTAGTTCAGCTTCACATGATACTTGAATCCCTTCTATAATATCCCTGCCAAGTGGGTGTTCAGTCTGTGTTTGAACATCTTTAGTGATGGGAAATGCACCTCCCTTGAAAAGAGGTATAGCATTGGGTTTGAGGCCACGGACTTTGAGGTAGGCCAGACCCTAGGTTCAAATCCCAGTGCCATACTTATTAGCTCTGTGTCCTTTGGAAGTTATTTGGGGCTTTGTTTTCTCATTTGCAAAGCACGAAAATAATGTTGCCTGTGTCACAGAGTGATTGTGAACTTTAAATGAGATATAAAATGGTTGTGACATTGCTTGGCACGCGGCAAACACCCAATAAATGGTAGTTCTTTTGTTTTTTGAGGCAGAACTATTTATTAGATTGACTATACGAAAAATTTCCCTTCTGTAGGTGAAGCTTGTCTTTCTTCTTCTGGAAGGTCAAATAGGTGTACAGTCTAATGCCATCTTTAATTGACTGATCGTGGCTTTCTGGAGACCGATGCTTGAAATACTGTAAGGCTTTCTCCAACAGGAAAGAAAGACAAGATGACTTAGTGATGCCAGCCATGGTGCAAGAATTGGGCAATGTTGAAGGGGGAGAGGTGGACATTTTGCGAGTGAAAACATCCGGGCAGTTCATTGGACACGTCTGTCTTTCTTCCCCCCTGGAATCCTACAGAATGTTTCTGTTCTCTCATGTCCCCACTCTTCTCAGCCCATGAGCCCTGCACCCAATACTTACATTTTTCCTGTTCTGTTGCTGACCGGCTGTTCTCACATAAGTAATGCCCTTCTTACTTAGAGAGCAGAAACAAGTGCCAAGAAGCTGTCAAAAAGCCCTTGCTTTTTAACCAGGTCATCAAAGTCAACAATGACTTACTGAAAGCACAATATGAACAAGGAGGGGCTGGTCTCACTTTTTGATGTAACAGAGTGACAATTAAACTTTGAATAAGGGAACATAAAGCTCTAGAACAAGACTCAAGCACTGAAAACACAGAAACCTGCAGGTCTTCTGGTGTGGAGGCCAACAGCTCTACTTGCTTCAATGGCCCTCAAGGGCTTCATTATATGATATCAGAGAACAATAACTGGCGTGCATAAGGTTGCCTAAGTCATCAGGAAAACAATACATTATAATCATTGTACTCTGTTTAAGGAAGCAGGGAAGTCTACAATGCTCTTTACAAAGGTTATCAACAATTAATTAAAATAAGGAAATACTATTGCTGAAAAGAAGCTTCTGAAAATTTTATTATGTGAAACACCCCATTCTTTGAAGATACTGCATAATTATACGTGTTTTAACACCAACCACATCTAGATGGCATGTAGCATTTAAAAGCAGAAACTATTCAGTGCTGTAGAGATATTATAAATTATATAGGAAATAAATATTGAGGGAAATAAAAAGTTCATTAGGAGAGATAGTAGATATTGATTTTATTTTCTTTCTGCAAGCATTTACCAAGTGCTTTTCATAAGCCAAACGCTGTACTGGGTCCCAGGGGTGCTAATGGAATGAGATGTGGTCACTTGCTCAGAGAGTTTAGTCTAGCAGGAGAGACCAACATGTTAAAAATAACTGTAGCACAAATGAAGGAAAATAACTCTGCCCAGCAAAGGATGACAGGTATGGCATGGAAAGCTAAAGGAGACATAATACTTGAGTAGGGTATAGAAGGATAAGTAGGAATTTGCTATTTTCCAGATATGCAAAGGGGAAGGCATCCCCAGAAGTCACAATTTTTTCTGTCGTTTAGCATCACCCTCAGCCATATCATCATAAAAGGAATAAAGATCCTAAAGAGTTTTGCTGGGGGAAAAAAATGGTATTGGGGAATGCTTACAGGAAGGAAGGAAATATTGGAAGTGAGTCTGAACCAAAAGGACAGAGAAAACCTAAAAATGTCTAAATACAAGAAAAGGCTAGAGGGCTTCCCTGGTGGCACAGTGGTTGAGAGTCCGCCTGCCGATGCAGGGGACACGGGTTCGTGCCCCGGTCCGGGAAGATCCCACGTGCCACGAAGCGGCTGGGCCCGTGAGCCATGGCCGCTGAGCCTGCGCGTCCGGAGCCTGTGCTCCGCAACGGGAGAGGCCACAACAGTGAGAGCCCTGTGTACCGCAAAAAAACAAAACAAAACAAAAAACAAAACAAAACAAAAAAAAGGCTAGAGAGGAAGCTGAATTTACATGGTGGAGTAAAGTATGTGTGTAGACCAAGGCAGGAGAACCACATTTTAGTGTGGTTCTAGCCCTGACCACTATGCTCTGATCTTGGATATGAGCTTTACAATATGCTGCAAGTCAGGGCCACCTAACTACCTCTTCAGGCTTTTAATAAGGGACTGAACCAGCTTGCAATTGAGTTTCCTTCCACATCCCAAATGCCTCAATGCCCTACAAGACTCGAGAGCTTGGACAGAGACAGCACCTGGAACACAGTAGGTGCTCCAGTAAATTCAAAGGAATGACTTACACGGCCTTTCCTTTAAGAGCTGGAGGCAACTTGTGCAGTCTTGTGAAAAGAATTGGAATGGCATTAGACAAATGTCTGATTTTGCGAGTGGCTGGTATTCTATAAATGGACTGGGGTTTGGAACTCAGAGGTGACTGGCAATGAGATGATGACACTCATTGATAATGATAAGGCAAATGATATATCTGATAAGGCAAAAGGGAAATATCTGAGGATTTATTGACCTAGGAATGGCAAGAAGGACGAGATCAAACATCGGTAGGAATGTCAACATTTGGGAACTTAAGGGGACTTAAGGAAGCGGCTTAACCTGCAGTACAGTGTTTAATTCTCTGTACTGAGACTGTGGTCCTGGTCCGTGTCCTTGAGGGGTTGGGCTAGATTGACCTCATATGGGATGATCAAGGGCTCTGTAAACATTCAAGGAGGATGAGGAGCCACACATCCACCTTGTCCTGCAGAAAATTTACAGGACTTAGAGGGGAAGCGGGGGCAGGCTATTAGGCGCCTAATGGAGAGCATTAAACTTAACGCCAGCCACTAGCCCTTCCTATGCTTCTGATTATGTTTTACATTCTTCTTAACAATTTCCGCAACACCTTGGTAAGAACCTCATTTGACTGGTCCATGGGGATGGGCGACAGTGTGTCATGGGGAGAGTCCCAGGAAACCAGCAACGATTTACGGATTTACAGTTTCACAACACCACGCAGCACCCTAATCCTCGGAAGCTCCCGCAGTTTTGAGAGGCAACAATTTTGTCAGGAATGGGTTCCCAGAGACCTGAGCAGAAAGAAGCCGTGGTACAGAAAGGCACCTCAGTGCAAGGAAAGGGGTGCCTTGAGGAACTGCTCATCTTACTATCATCACAGAGGCTTTGAGGGCATAGAAGTTAAATAAGGGTGCAAATACCAAGGTGGAAGTGAGTGATAATTACCCTCGAGCATGACACTTTCCCGTAAGTACCTGTAGTGAGTTTATGAAGAAGGAATTTGATTAATTCATGTCAAGCTCTTTGATAAATGATATTGTCTCAACTGGTGCTAATAATGTAGGGTTTTTTTTGGGGCGGGTGTTATATTGAACACCAAAAAAGAGTTAAAACTACTCATATTGTCACCACTTTCTATTAACAATAATATGAAATTAAAAATGATGTTTCCATTCCACTTACCAAAAATAACGTCTCAACATTTTGCAGTGCATCTTTTCTGAGTTCTGTCTCTCTTCTCCCTCTCTCTGTGTCTCTATTACGTGTACATGTGTATATGCATACATAGGTGGGATCTTTCTACATATATTATTAGTCTGAAACTATGGATATTGTAGAATATGTTTATATATGGGTAGATGTAAATTTATAATATTTTAAAAATAGCTGCATAACATTTTATAGTGTATATCATAATTTCAACCAGTGCCTTACTAGTGGACATGTGTTTATTTTTAAAAATTCTGTTGTAAACATTGCTGCAACAAAAATCCATGTGTATGATATGTATGCTTTCATTTCTGTAGGCTGGTTCCTTAAAAAGGAATTATGAAGTCAAAGGCTATGAACGTTAAAAATTTTACTTTCCAAAAGAAGTTGGATCAATTAACATTCCCAATATCAGTATTCGAGAGTATCTATTTTTGTTACCTCTGGCACCACTTAAACAGTAACTCTCAAATTTTTACATTTTTGCTGAATTGAAGGCTGAAAACCAGTACCTCATTAGCGATTTAGTTTGTAATTCTCTGACAGCTAGAAGGTTGAACATTTTTCTGTGTTTATTGTACCTCTGTATTTTCTTTTCTTCTAATTGCCTATTCAAATATTTTGCTCATATTTCTATTATTTGTATTTTGAATGACTTTTTAGGAACTCGTTCTATGTTCCATATTAACCCTTTATTAATTTTGTCTTCCAAAGACAAGTGACTTTCAAAGAAATGTTTAAGTAGCAAAACCTTTTATTCAAAGGAACTCTCATGCCAAAGCTCAATAAAAGCGATAAAGTGGGGCTGCAGAATATGGTCTTTGAATACTATTGCTCACCAAAAATAAACCAGAGTTCTCTGGAAAACTGGTTAGTTCCAGATGTGGGGCAGAAAAGGAACAAGAAGCACCTAGGACATCTTGACATACTGGAGAAAATTCATCAAAGACTACAAATGCCCAGGAGCCAATCTGAGCCGGCTCCCACTGGACAAAGATGTGAAAACGTGAGAATCAAGAAGGACATTAACTGCAATGAATTAAAACACATCAAACTGTTCGAATCCACGGGTTTATAAATATACTTTAAAAAGTTTTGACTGGTGCAAAGAAACCGACTAATTTTGAAAACTGATAAAGAAATCAACCATTCATCCTGCCTCTCCTGTACCTCAGGGTAACCAGAAAGCTGATGAGAAGGGTTCAGCTGACAAAGTTATTACGATTAGAATATTACCAATTGAATAAGGAATCTAACGCGATGATTCTGATGAACTCTCTTAGCGGTTCACAAATCTTTCACGAACCCCTAATGAAATAATGATCTAGGCAATAACCATGCATGGCTGCTACCATCACAAAGAGCTCGATATCAACCACATATTAAACACCTCCTGATAAACCTCTGAAATACTCTTGCCAAAAAAAATCAAAACTAACTCTGAACAAAACTCTCACTCTAATGACCACAGTACAGGAAACACAGGGGACAGAGGAGGAACATGTAAAATGATACCGTGGGGAATGCAATCAGCAAAATCCAGACTGTATAGAATAAAAGCCATGGTTACTGCAGCAAATTTCAAGACCAAAAGGAGAAGGAGAGGGAGAGAGAAAGGAAATGATGCTTTAGAGCAAAAGAGACTGAAGCGACATATCAACTCATTTCAATATATGGACCTTATTTTGATCCTGATTTGAATGAATACACTTAGAAATATGAGACAGTTGGGGGAATGCCGACACTGACTGTAAATTTAATGATATTACAAAATTAATGGTCGCTTTTTAGGTAGGATCATGGTACGTTGTTATTTTTTAAAAAGACTACCTGCATCTTAGAGATACCCGCTGACAATATTTACCGATGAAATGATATGTTGTCTGGGATTTGCTTCAGAATTATCTGGGCGATGAGGGTGAAAGTGCGTATGAAAGAAAACTGGCCGTGAATTGACAATTGTTGAAGCAAGGTGAGAAGTGTATGGTGGTTCATTACACTACTCTCTTCACTTTCACATGTGCTTTAAAATGTCTGTAATGATAGCATGGCTGTGCTGTTAAAACAGAGTTGGGGTGTGCAGGGCTCCCCGGCTCAGTCCTCACCCTCGCACGCCCTGAGACACCGGGAAAATCTCTGAGGCGCCGCTAGGACAGAGCTGCCTGAGAGCAGGGATTTCTGTTCCTTTTCATCCCTGAAGAATCCTCAGTGTTTAGAACAGTACCTGGCACACAGTAGGTCCTCTGCATTTTGTGGCATGGAAGAACACTTCTAATGTGACGGATACTAGGCTAGTTTCATCAGACTCTCTGGGGGCACATGTTACATCCTAGAGGTCTGGACACAAGCCTCCGAGACTTTGTGCACCTCGGGCCCATTTGCCATCTAGAGACTATGGTTGCAAACGAATAGGCTCGTGGCTTAGCTACAAAACTAGAATGCCGGAGAGCTGTTTCACATTGCGAGCTCGGGGCCTCCACAGCCTCGTGGCCCACGTGGCAAGGCTGGCCTAGCCCACCAGGTCCACAGGGGTCTCCACATCGGCAGCCACCTGGGGGGGGGTACGTTAAAAATACAGGTTCCTGAGCCTCACCTTCAGAAATCCAGATTCCTCTGTGCAGGCATGGGCCCCAGGCGGGCGATTACAAAACAAAACTCCACAGGTGATCCTGAGGGCTATAACACGGTCATCCAAATAATCTCCTCAGCCCCGTCTCGGCCGTGGCCCTCGGAGCCATGGTCCAACGACAACGCTCCTACAGGGTCTCCCTCTTGGCAGGAGGCTGAGTGGCCTTGTCCCCTGGACACTGAGAAGTTTACTGTGGACACACGGAGGGCGTCGCAGGCCCGTCGCCATCCTTCTCCTGGCTTCTCAGCTCAGCTCAGTATTTGTTTTCTGAAGTTGAAACATTTTGCTTTTATGGGGCCGTCACTCCATATTCTCAGTAGGCAGCCCTCCGGCTCTAGAGCCGCATTGTCCCGCTTCTTTGTTTTTAACTAGTTTCTGGAAGTGGGGCTCCCTGCGGCTGCAGCTCCTCCCTGGGCTAGTGCTTCCAACTGATACTCTCCCTGCAAGTTGCCGCGGAGATAAAGAGTCCTCCTTGGCTGCGAAGTCTGGCTGATTCTTTCCCGGGCTCGACCAACTTTTGCTTTCCTATTCTATAACCTAATTGATTAATCAAAACTATTGCTCACAGCTGCTACTTAATGGATGCTGGCTCTGAAGATTTTCTGAATACAATTATTTATTGCTTTATTGATGTGCTACTTATTACTCTGTTAAGTACCATAGGGTGTTTAATTATGTGAAAGGGAAGTGCAAAGGCAGCTGCTGAAAGCTGGAGTTAAAGAGGCCCGGTACCTGAGTTCCTGACAATGTGTCATAAAACAGCTTTAAAACACATGCACACACAAAGGACAAACCCCATTCCGAAGTTTAATGAGCTTAGAAGCAGAATGGGCTTGGGGAACTGCCCTGCCACTTTGTGGTCTGATATTAGCCACAGCACAAAGCAGTGAAATCTCGATGCTTAAAATGAAAAGAAGACTTTTTTTTGCGGGGGGGGCGGCTTTCATGCCTTTTCTATTTACTGCTGGTGATTGAAGTGGAACCTGTGCTAAAGGACACAGCGAGAAGGGTAGCTGAGAGAACGGAAAGACGGCTTCTGTAAGAATGGGGTAGGGGCCCTACATGCCCACAGCTTCCATGAAATGGAAACTTTTTGGTCGGTAGTCAATTCCTGCCATTCCCCTGGCAGCCCCATTGCCCCAGGAGAAGCTTTTGAAAGAAATGCACGGAGTGGACTGTTGGAACACTTATGGCATTTTGCATCTCGTCCTGTCCCTGACAACAGGGTGAATTCCCTGCCAGGGTGTCAATGAGTTTAATGCCTCAGAGACCTTGGTGAAGCGGGATTTGTGCCATGTTTGAGTAAACTGCTTACTGCTAAGTCTGAGCCCTGACCTCACAAATAAGGAGAAAGTTCAATAATTTAATTCTTTAGGTTGGAGGTTTTCAAGTTATACTCTGAGTCATCCTAGGATTCCTTATTTCAAAGACGGGCAACCTCACTCCCCATGTGCTAAGCTGAGGCAGCAAGACCTTTGGGCATAACATCTGGGTTGGGGACCTGGTGGACAGCCTCTCTGGGTCGCAGCACCTCTTCCCTCCTCCTGCAAGCCCAGGTCTTCCCCACTTGGAGATACCTCTGCCCTAGGAATCTCGCCCATTGTGGAAAGGCTCCACAGTTTTGGTTTAGGGAGGGGAAAATACCTTTCTTCTTCTAGTCCCCTGTAAAATCAGGAACATACCATAAATTAATATCTCGGGCAACGATTGTGTCACAGAGACATGTACGGATGCCAAATAAATAATTTGTACGATGGGTTGCGTGGTGTCACAAACAGCTCTCAGCCCGGAGTAAGAAAGTGTTGAAATCATACTTCTGCCACTTTTCAGTTGAATAACTGTGGAACAGCCACTTAATTTCTCTGAAACTTGCTTCCTCATTAACAAAATGGACAAAACGAAAGCTACACACAAGCTTGTGGTAGGTATTAGTTGAGACGTAATAGATGTAAAAAACCCAGTCTTGTCCCTGATACACGGTGAAATGAGCAAATATTAATGTTCATTTTTTCCTGATAATACATGTAACATTTATTTTTAGATAAGAAAAAATAGAGACCACATTTTGGCTTTTAATGTATTCCTTCTTAGAATTTTTTTCCATGTTGAATATCATAGAGATTGTATGCTCATAAAGTGAGGTTAAGTAACAGTTCAGGATTATAACCTTGTATATAAAATACAATGTTTTTTGAAAGTATTATAAACATGTATTTACTAAAAGTTTTAAAAAATATTTATGAAATTGGGATCAGATATTGTATGCAATTGTATATCCTACTTTTTTAATACAATTACATCATGACAGGCTCATTTGGGGAAGATATGTCTTGTTCTGGAACTTAAACTCTGTTCTCAAGAATTCCCAGGAACTAAAGTTTGCTCAAGTACATTTAGAAAAAAAAGTTGTTTACAATACTTAAAAGCCCATATTTGTGCTATGTAATAGAGAATGTCTAAATGGAAATGGATACTTTTTCATCCCTCGGATTCAAGACTCCAGAGACAGCACAGCACTGGGGATGAAAGCATCAGCCCCAGAATCAGGCAGTCAGGAGTAGAGTCATTCTTCCACTTACTAGGTTTAACTTGACCTTGGAAAAGCTCTTCCACCTCTCTGAGCTTCAGTTTTCACATCTGTAAAAGGGGAAGCTAATGGCACATAACCTAGAAGGATGTTGAGGAATAGAGGATATAACCTAGATGAGGCATTTAGCCCAGTGCCTGGCACAGAGTAAGTGCTCAGTAAATGAACAGTATGCTAGCAATTATTATTTTATTCTTAGATTCTCTTCAAGTGAGCTCACTGAGATGCAATGAAGGGATCTAATCACAAATAGGACTAACTACTTAAATTTATTCTTGTTGATTTGGCCGAATTCTTGTGGAAGGCTTAGCAATACCATGAGATAAGAGAGCAGTGGAGAGCGGTAGTCATGACTTTGTCTTCTCTTGTAAAGTATGTTCATGATTCAGATGTTCAGTCCAGTGACTGTCAATGCTCTGTTGTAAAATATTTTTCCTCTAAAAGTTAAAAAATACATATTACCAATTGGATTTTATTTTGTTTTTCTCTATTATAGTTATGTTTTGAATGGTATCAAAATATTATGATGTCACAGAAAGTCAGTGTTATACAGTGGTTTAAAACCCTCTCTTTGGCATCAGGAGACCTGGGCTACAGTTTTCCATAACATGGGCAAATATCAAAGTCTCAGTTTCATCGACTGTGAAGTAGTGATACTAAAAGGGCACTCATCTTTGTATCTGCCATCATCCCTGGCACATAATTAGCACTCAGACATGTTGACGGAATCATCCCCAGGCTAAGTTTTAGGCACCTATCTCCTGGTGTGGTGTGCATGAGACTCACCTTGCCTGCTCTTTCTAGACAGGCCCACTCTGATCCCTGGCTACATGACTTCATTGGTTCGATGGTTCCAGTATAAATTCTACTCTTGGTTCATCTAGAATCTTTACAAACACGCCACCCTGAACATGAGTCTACAAGATCCACTTGGGTATGTCCCTGCTGGACACTCTCATGCCCACCCTGACTGCTCGGCCAAGCACTGATGAGTCAAACCCAGTTTCCTCTATGTGTAGCTCCTATAGGTCTCCAGACCATTTCATGATCTACAACCTAATCCAAACACAAATCAGATTTGGGGGCATTTGGAGAAATGGAGAGGCACTCCCCTGCACTGGAAGGATGATTTGTAATTTCAAAATCCTTTCCTGCTCAGAAATGAGATGACATACATAAAAAGGGCTGTGTAAACAGTAAAGGGCTCAGTAAGTATGACAGTCCTCTTATGATATCCTCTTAGGACCTCACTCTCTGTGGAATGAGCAGCAGGAAATTTTTGTCTCCACTTTCAAGATGGGGAAGTGCTGCACCAGAGAGGCTAAATGACTTGCTTGAAGGTCTATGAATAGTTGGTGGCACAAGTGGGATTTGAAGTCAGAGAACTGACTCATTATAGTAGCACTGAGTACTTACCATGTGTCAATTACTGTACCCAGCCTTCTATCACTTACTTCTCCAGTTTTATATCATTTAATACTATGAAATAGGCATTTTATAAATGGAGCAATGGAGACTCAGAGAAGTAATTTGCTCAAGCTTTTACAATTAGAAAGTGACAGAAGTGATATTTAAACTTTTGTCTGTCTGATACCAAGCCTGAGCCCATATTGTACAGCTTCCAAAGAAAAGTTTAAACTCTTCAGTGTTAAACAGTGCAAAAACCATATATGTGGAGCTTTAAAAAAATTCACTAACTGATGTCTTACTCTGTCCTTCCTTTCTTCATTCAACAAATACTGATTAAGCCCCTATGATGTTAGCCACTATACTGGACACAACAAAGAACTGCAGTTAAACTTCTCAGAAGTTATTGCTGAATATTTAGACACTCCACCAAAGGGGCCTCTTAGGGTCCTGTCCATAGTCCCTCACTCTGATGACATTAGAGCATGTCGGCCTGCTTTCCAATTCCCAGCTTCTGCATTTTTTTTGCTTGAGAGCTTCCTTTGGCCACCAAAACCTGCTTTGCCTGCCTATGTAGTCAGCTGCAAGTGCCCTGGAATTAATGCCTCTCAGGAACAACCTCACCCAAAGACTGATGGCAGCTGGTGTATAAATACCCCAACTCCATCTCTCTGGTGGGATAATTCTGAGATGGGTGTTCTACACTGGCAGAACTCCCAGAGTTTCTTCCATGGAGATTAAGCTTCAGGTGCCGACTTGTAGCTGGCTTGTTAATACATCTCGTATCAGCTGCCCTTCCCATCCTGTCTTGTTTTCCTTCTCCCTATCTGGTGTTTCTTTTGCTTCCCAAATCAGCTTCTTGCATTCAAATCCTTGTCTCAGGGTCTACTTTTGAGGCAACCCAAATTAAGACAGGGCTTCTAAGGGTTCTTGTGTTCTATCATGACTGGATGTTTTAAAGATAGGCAGCCACATTTAAATTGTCTTAGGAGTTAATTCTTGGTCTAGTAGTGGTTTAACTCATTTTTACCACTCAGCCTCCCCATTAATTACATGGGATTATTGAGAGCTGTCACCTACAATATCCTAGACACTCAGTAGATATTAAAAAGAAAAGCAACGTACCAAACTTTCTCCTGAGAGAAAACATTCTTACCTTGCAGGAATTTACTTTGTGAACCCCCCCTGGGGCAAAGGATACTTAGAGAACAAGTACTTGAATACGGTATTATTTTCCTTTTCCTGAATCTTACTGTTTCAAAGGAAGGGCTTATTGCTCTTGCTGAGAAGGGAGTACGTCCACACTCATGCTGGGTTTTGGTAAGCTTTACCCCACAAATCTGAATGGGTAAACCTGGGAGCCATCCTTATCTCCTTAGAGGGCATTTTCATTTTGCAGCCGAACAAAAGTTTATTGAATCTTTATGGGGTTGAGCCTCAGGCTAAGCAACATGGAATATACACAAACACACAAAATGGATAAAAGGCACAGTTCCATCTAAGGATCATAGGTCTGGGAACAGCAATGGAAATGCCCCACCCCCGCCCTTCAGGGCTCATTTGGGTGGTAATACATTGCATCCTGGAGAACAATCAGAAAATCAAATTGCCTTGGTAAATTTGCTTGATTTTAAAAATATAATCTCGAGGGCGGTGGGGGGGGGGGAGAATAGCCTGTCTACGGAGACAAATGGTTACCAATCTTAAAATAGTTTTTACTTTATTTTTACCCAGCCAACAAACATTCTCTTTTAGAGTCTTAACCTAATTTCCCAGAGTTGCCTGGCCTATCTTTCTCCTTTAATTTTAATGTTCTACTCAAGTCTTTAAGGTCTCAGTTAGTTAATGTTTAATGCGCTCCACGACCGGTGTTTGATGTTTACACTTTATTGTAAACCAAATTTGTACAGCAAATTAAAAGTGTGCGGGTCGTTGGCAAGCTGCATTGAGGTATGTGTTGCTCAGAAGCCATCCCCTTGTTCAATACTTTATGCCCCAAATAGTTTCAATTAACCGTTCTCCTTTCCTGGCAATATCTGCAGTTCTCTGCATTGCTTTGGGGGAGCCATTACTTCCTAGATTTACAAATGTCACAGCCTCATACCCTTCTACTTCCAGAAAGCAAGTCACAGCAGAGAGCTCCACTTCCATGTGAAGTGAGAGTGTCAGCAACAGGTAACCTATTAAACCAGATTGACCAAAGACCATAAAAACGTGCACTTGAGAGGGAGCAGGGCAAGCTGGGAGGGGAGGATTCATGGCGGGGGCGGGGAGGGGGTGGAGGGAGTTAGAATTGAAGAGTTGGTATTTTTGTTAAAACAAAAACACACGTATTCAAAGAAATCATACAAGTGTAATAACACACAGATTAGCTGAAGAGCCATTACTACAAGCACCTGAAGAAATGTTATTATTTCTCTTACCCATGGGTTTAATTTCAGTCTCTTTTTTGAACAAATTGAATGAGCAGTGTGGTATCGCACAATGGACAGGGTTGGGGAAACCAAAGCTTGGGTTCTGCATCCAGCTAGCTCAGGTCTCCTGCTGTGATGTCTTTAACCTTGCTGGCATCGTCCACACCAGAACAGAGTTGGTTATGATTGCTGGAGTTGGTCTTCCAGTTCAGGTATTTTGGGATATGATCCCATCTTTAGTCCCATTTTGGCTCATAAAATGCCTGGGGAGTGGGACCAGGGGCTTACACCAATCTTCTTAAAGGACACAAGTTTCACAAATAACTGTCCAAAAGACAAGAACTTTAATTTTCTTCAAAGAGTGCCTTGATGGTGGCTGGCTATTAGCAATTTTTTTCTCCATCTTGTTAAGCCAATATTGTCTTTCAGCTTTGCTGAGAGACGCCAGTTTTGACACAGTGTGAGAAGACGTTAAGACAGTTCTGGGATATAATCAGTAGATGAAAATGAGGAATCTCCAAACTGCAGGGTCACTGATGCACTTGGGGGCTCAGGTTTCCCAGGGGGTCAGATTTCCTCTGTCCCCTCAAGGCTACAGAGAGAGTCAGGCCAGGTCCAGAGCAATAGCTGCTTTCCTGGCATGTCAGCAGTGACTGAACACTAATGTGTTTAACAGTGGGACTTATTTTTAATCTACTGTATTAGGAGCACAAGTTTAATCAAGAACAAAATGTTACCAATGTTGGCTTTTTGTTCCTGCTTTTGCATATATCCTTAACACTGCTTTGCATTCCCTTGTGCTACAAAGCTCTCCATCTGACATCTGACTTATTTCATAACATTAGTTGTTTTTTTTTTAAGTGCAAATATATGTGGAGAAAAAAGAGCAACAAGGAGCTGAATTTCCACTCATGCAGCCCCCCTGCTTAAAGAAATCACTGCAGTACAGATTTTAACAATTAACATTCCTGCAGTGGATGTCGTTATGGATGGAGCTAATAAATGTTTTCAAACACTCCTCGCTCAAATACACGTTCAGCTTATTTTCTGTCATTTGATGGCATGGGTGGGTTGAGACATTCCTCTAAGCTTTTTTTTTTTTCCCTCCAAGTCAGAGAAAGAGATCTTATCTCCCTACGCACCCTAACTCACCCCCTTCCTCTGCCCTCCCTGCTCAGTGCCTACTTTACTGAAACCTGACTTGCAGGTCAGCAGGCTGGTAACAGATTAATTTTACTCTGTGAGGGGCACCAAGCATTTTGGCCAGGAAACATGAGAACCCTGTTATAATATTACCGTTTTTCTAAATTAAATATTAGGAAAAATTAAACCAAATTGTGGCACAAAGTGCAATGGAAAATATTTCTCTTCCAAACACTCCTCTGTGATAAATGCCTGTGTAAGTGAAAGCGCAATAAATATGCACTACATTAAAAACCTAGATTATTCAGGTTTTAAGACTTATAGCTAAAAGCGGTTTAATGTTTCATGCCTAATAATAGATTACTCCTATCACATTTCTAACCTTTATTTCTCCTAGCTTTGAAGTCCAGCCATATAAAGGTTGTTTGTAGAACCACACGAAAGTTAAAGCAAATATTACTTAGAATGATTCATACCAGCAAGAATTTGCAATGAAGGCAGAGACTTTTTTTTTTTTTTTTTTGGTGTGTATGTGTGTCTGAATCAAAGGAAATGAAATGTTTGTAATATTTTTTGGTTGATAAATTTATTAAAACATTTTAGAGGCTAGTAGTAGAGACACAGCTGACATAAACAGACTGACTGGAAACAGATTATATTCTGCTCTGTGGGGGAGGCAGAATTTAAAGGGAGAAAAATTCCCTGGATTGCAAAAATTGCCACCAGGTCACAGCAATACTTAATTAACTGAAGACATTAACGGAAGGCTATAACATAGATGCTAAAAAAAAAGGGGGTGGGGGGGAGCAGTCAAGTTCATTTAATCCTCTGTTCTTGCTTACAGATTAGCCTTTCAGAAGGAGCAATCTGATTTTTTTTTTGAAGGATCCATTTACCTTCCAGAGCTTTTCATAGCAAAACATTTTGCATGGTTGCAAAAGAAATTAATTTGTTGCCAGTTGCTCCATACTGGCAGGAATTCTGAATAAAGAATGTAAGCAATCTATCTTTGTTTGCAAGATATAATTAATCTGGCAGTTAAAATTCTTTGGAAACATTCTGATGACTTATGTGGAAAAGTAGCACAGCATTTTCAAAGAAAACTCAGAACTGTATGCAAGGGAAGATAAAAGATATATGAAGTGTTTGTTCTAAGCGATACTATTCATTTAAAGATCATAATGTAACCCCACCCTAGCAATTATTGTGAAAAACAAGACAAATCTCTGTCTATAGCTTTCTGACACAGTCTTGATTTGAGAAACAAAATAAGCACATTACTGTTATAGTCTAATAGACTGCAAGCTGTTTTATTAGAGTCAGCTGAATCCTGTTTTGCATAAAGAAGAACTCTGTTTGCTATCAAGAACACATTTACATTAATATGACTTTGACAAAGTAAAATAAAATCGCATTAAGATGATGTAAGTAGATAAGACAATGAAATCTCTGTGAGAGAGTTTTGGCATACACTAATTACAGTCAAGTCCCTGCAGGAAAAGAACATATTTTTACACCAACTATCCATGTGTTTGAAAATGCAGAGAGCCCAAATGCAATCCTTGGTTTAGGTATTTCCTGAATACATTGTGTTTCTGAGGTAGATTTTTTTTTTTTTTTAAAGGAGACTGCCTGATAAATAACACTTTCATTTACTATAATACAAGCAAGTTTCTTTCTGAATACCAGCCTGTAATCATCCTGATTATTTTAAGGGACTTTCCAATATAGGGCAGCTGAAAACAAGGTTTTAGATTACATGGTAATTTAGGAATGCATGAAAAGCTAAGCAGTTACCATAATAGGGTTCTGGATAAACTTCATGGTTTTTAGAGCAAAACATAACATATGTTTTGTGATTTGTTTCAATGATTTTTCTATATATATATATTTTTTTTTGTTCAGGTTCTATCAAAATATTTGGAGGCCTCATCTGCGTACAGCATTTTTATAACCTTATTTGAAAACTTTGATGTCTCTCTTTTTAGTTCAGTCATTAAAAGAAAGGCAATGATGGATGATGATAATGCTGTGGATTTTATGACTAATCAGTTCTTGGCAGCGGCCATATTTCTTCCGTAGCGGAACTTTAATATTCCTTTGGCCTTGTTATAGGCTTAAAAAAATCTCTTTTTGGAACTGTGCTACACCAGCTACTTATTAAGTATTACCAAACAGTTATTGCACAAAAGTTAGCACTCCGATTTAAAACCTGACAAAATGAAGCAATCGGGAAAGAGTATTTCTCCTCCTTCCTGGCTTCTCCCAAATTGTGGGTGCCTTGCCATTGTGTTTTTCTCCAAGTTTTAAAGGCAAGAATGTGGAGAAAAACTACCCAGACGGTAGAAAATTTGAGAGGGAAGAAAGTCTCGCAGGGGTGAGATGGGCTACCATCTGCATTTCCTCTCCTCAAAGTGTCTTTGTGACTATGCAATTTTTATGAGGAGCCTGACTTTCTGCCTGGAATCTTTGATGTATTGTTCTTGAAGTTGCAACAACAAACACCAGGTGTCTCCACTTAGCTGAGCTAAATGTTCTGCAAAGGAAGGCCACTTTGCCAGGAAAAGTTGAAGCAGCCTTCCGTTCCCTAGTGCTCTCAGCTGCTGCCTGAGGAGCCCAGAAGGGCTGGCTGGGGGTTGGGGGGTGGGGGGAGTTCGTTTTTGGCTGAGTGTGCAGGTAGAGCCTGTCTACTCAGGTCACTTCTGTAAGGGAGCCCGAATTTTGTGTGGAAGTCACGAAGACCAGCACTCCTGGTATGCGGGGCAGGGAGTCTAGTGAACCAGGTGGTGGTGGCCCAGGTCGCATTCTTGGTCTACTTTGATAGGGACTCGCCACCTTGGAAGGCAAGAGACCAGTACTAGGTGGATGGGAGCCTTCTTCTTGTGGCAGGGCCTGATCCATGGGGACTTTTTCTTTGGAGACAACTAGACTGAAGACCCAGCAGCTGATGTGTTGGCTTCTTCTACCAATGGATGATGCTTCGATCACAACTTCCAAGTTGTTATTTCCATAAACATGTATTCATTTCTTTAACAAATAATCGTTTAATCTCTAGTGTGTGCCAGGTACTGTCCAAGCAGTGAAAAAACTAGACAAAACCTGCTCTCTCATAGAGCTTGAATGAAAATATGACCCTTCCATTTGATGCCAAGGGTAACAATTGAGGCCAGTGTTTTCCAAAATGTGTTTCATGACATTCCAAATATGGTTATTGTGCTGAGAAAAGATTTCATATCTCATTACGCTCTGGAACTGCTGGGCAAGCAGGTATCTAGATGAAAACTTCTTAGTAGCCTTTATATACTAATTTGCATCGTCTCCTTTTTTAGAATTTATTTTATTTTTATTTTTGGCTGCGTTGGGTCTGTTGCCGCGTGCGGGCTTTCTCTAGTTGCAGCGAGCCGGGGCTACTCTTCGTTGCGGCGCGTGGGCTTCTCATTGTGGTGGCTTCTCTTGTTGTGGAGCACGGGCTTCAGTAGTTGTGGTGCACGGGCTCAGCAGTTGTGGCTCACGGGCTCTAGAGTGCAGTCTCAGTAGTTGTGGCGCACGGGCTTAGTTGCTCCGCGGCATGTGGGATCTTCCCGGACCAGGGATTGAACCCGTGTGCCCCGCACAGGCAGGCGGATTCTTAACCACTGTGCCACCAGGGAAGCCCTGCATTGTCTCTTTCCAAGAGATGTCCTATTTCTCAAATGTATTTGGCTAAGGAATCTTTTTTTTTTTCCCAACCTAGATACTACCCTAGATAGAAGTGAATATTCTGAGGAACATACTTTGGGGAAAATTGTTTTGAGTGGTGGACACTCAGAATCTTTCTTCTTCCTGAGGTAGACGTGAGGTTAGATTGGAATGTGGAAGGAGGCACAAAACCCAGAACTTGAAGGCCACCTGTCTGAGGAAGGAGAGGTCTGCCCCGGAGAATGTGACTGTAGAAGAAGTACTGATCTCATTACAGAGGAAAGGTCTGTTCCCCATCTGGTTCTGAGTAGCCTTCAAGTGACATGGGAAGAAGGGGAAGCAAAGCTGTGGGTTCTGGTCCCGGCTCTGCCTCTAAGCTGCTATGTAATCTTGAGTACTTTGCCTACCCTTTTTGATCTTAACTTCTCATTCCTAATAATCAGCACTGAAGCTGTATTAAGTCATTTAAACATCAAAACAGCTTTATGAGGTAGGTCATGTTACTGCCTCTATTTTATAGGTAAGGAATCTGATTAACAGATACCTTAAGAAACTCGCCCAAGGTCACGCAGCTAGAAGGTGATGGTGCCAAGAATATTAAATGACAGTCTTGGAGCAGATGGTCCCTTCTTCAAGATCTAATATTCTGATTTTACAAGAGTAATTTTTGCTTTGCCTTGTATCTATTGGGATCAGGCAGTCAATCCTCTAAGTGAAAATCATTCATCTGTCAACAGGTTTATTGAGTATATACTCTGTGCCAGAATTAGCCAAGGGCCTGGGGAACCCACAGGGAACAAGGCAAAGTCCCTGGCCTCAGGACCTTACAGTCTAGTGGGGATGGGGGTGGGCACAAGTAAATAGGCAGTCCATCTATGTAACAAAAATATTAATTATCACTAATGCATCTATATTGAGTCTTATTATTAAAATATTATGGCAGACTGTTCAAAAAAGCCAAAAGGTAGAAGCAACCCAAATGCCCATCAACTGATGAATGAAATAAACAAAATGTGGTATATTCTCACAATGGAATAATATGCAGCCATAAAAAGAAATGAAAAACTGATATATGCTACAACATGGATGAACCCCAAAACATCATGTTAAGTGAAAGAAGCCAGATACCAAGGCCACATGTTATATGATTCCATTTCTACAAAATGCCCATAAGAGGCAAACCCATGGAGAGAGAAAACAGATTACGTGCTTGCCAGGACCTAAGGGAAGGGGAGAATGGGGAGTGACTACTTGATGGGGACAGAGTTTCTTTTTGGAGTGAGGAAATATTCCGTGATGGTTGCACAGCAGTGTAAATGTAATAAACGTCACTAACGGTAAATTTGATGCTATGTGCATTTTAATTTTTACCACAATAAAAAAATAGTGATGATAGATAAGGCCAGACTTATTGTTCCCATTTCAAGTTAATAAATTCCTATTCGTCACCTGCGCTAAGACAAAATGGGCTCAGCACCGTTGTGGATGTAAAGGTGAATAAGATGTAGTCCATGTCCTGATAGATTTTAGGACCTACTAATTGGAATGAGAGAAGATCAACAATGAATTACAATGAAGCACAATTATATCAGCATCACAGTGGCAGAACAGGCAAAATGATGACGAACACTTGGGAGAAAGAAACAATTCATCACCAAGGCACTGAAGACACCACCAACGTAAGCCCCAGCCACAAAACCAAAAGAACCTTCTGTGTCACAATGGTGACATGAAACAGTGGTTGGCACACAGCCACACAGCTGTCATAGGCCACGACGGCCAAGAAGTAGCAGGCAATGGAACCAAAGAAGGTGAAGAGCAAGAACCCAGCAACACAGTGAGAGTAGGATAAAGCTTCCCTGTGCTCCAGCAACACGGCCATCATCTGAGGCACAGTGACTGACAAGTGGCAGGTGTCCACGAAAGAGAGGTGACTCGGGGAGGGAAAAAAAGAAACAATTCATTTTCAACTGAGGTTATTGGAAAATCCTCATGGAGGAAGTAGTGGTTCATGTGTCTTGAAGGTTGAACAGCAATTCAGTAGATGGAGAGGAGGAAGCCAACGGAGAGGATAAGTAACTTGTTGGATGTTACACAGCAGTGATGAAGCAAAAGTTGAATCATAGGCTCCTCACCCTAGTTGAATATACTGTACATTCGGTCTTCCTTATTTGTGGATTGTGAATTTGCAAATTTGCCTACTCATTAAATTTCATTTGTAACTCCAGACCAACAGTTGGGGCATTTTCACGGGCTTTCGTGGACCTGTGCAGGGTGGCGAAAAATTCGAGTCACTGGACAGGCATGTGCCCAGCTGAGGTCAAACAAGGTGATGCTCTGCCTTCCTGTTTCCTCTCATGCTGTAAACAAGTGTCCTTTTCACAGTGTGTTAAGTGCCATGTTTTCATATTCTGGTGCTTTTTGGTGGGTGATTTCACTGTGTAAAAATGTCCCCAAGCATAGAGCTGAGGTGCTGACTAGACAAGTGTTCCTAAGTGCAAAAAGGCTGTGATGTGCCTTACGTGCCTTGTGCTAGATAAGCTTTGTTCAGCCTTGAGTTACAGTGCTGTTGGCTGTGAGTCTGATGTTAGTGAATCAACAACATATATTAAATAAGGTGTCTTCAAACAAACCTATAAAAGTAGGTTGTAGGGACTTCCCTGGCGGTCCAGTGGTTAAGACTTCACCTTCCAATGCAGGGGGTGTGGGTTCGATCCCTGGTCGGGGAGCTAAGATCCCACATGCCTCGGGGCCAAAACCCAAAACATAAAACAGAAGCAATATTGTAACAAATTCAATAAAGACTTTAAAAATGGTCCATTAAAAAAAAAACTTTAAATAATTAAAAAAAAAAAGTAGGTTGTATATTGATAAGTAGAAGAAGTGATCAGAGGCTCACAGGAACCTAACCCCTAAGAGCAGTGGCTCAGTATTCACTAATTCAGTGTTGGTGGCAGCTTTACTGAACACAAGACTGCAAAAAACGAGAACTGATGGTACTTATTATTGTCTATTCCCAGGTTTCAAATTGGACCATTCCTTCTCTACTCATCACTCATCATCAACTACCTCCCCCTGGCTAAACACACACACATACAAAGGTGTGCACGTAGGCAGGCATGTGCACACACATACAGCAACACACTCACATGTGTGCATGCACACACACACACACACACACCACCCACCCACCCCCCACAGCCCCCCCACACCCCACCCCACCCCCACCACACACACAGAGGCTTCTCCCCAGAGGTGCTTACATCATTTTTAGAATTCAGAGCAAAACGAACATGCAAGGTCTCTTGTTCAATCATTATGAAGAACTGAAAGCGGCAGGAACAGAGCATTACACCAACTGCAGGGGTCTGAGCATACACTGCACACCCGCGAAGCTGGCCCTCCTTCTCCCTCCACCTAATCCTCACTTCCACATGTGTTTCTTTTTTCTCTGGGACCAAAAAAATCTGATCACTGTTCACCCTACATCACTTGAGATAAGTTTACCAAGCCATTTGCGCTTACCAAATGTCTGCAGGGAAGAGGGTAATAGTCTCTGAGACACACAGTCTGTGATGACTTGATGGCTGAAGGGCTGGCTTGGGCTTTGGCCTCCTGGAGTCGAGGGACTTGGAGGGGATTTCATTTTCTCACCGACAACCAGCCAGAGCCACGTGGGCTTGCGTGTCAGAGCATAACAGAGCTGCAGGGCTCCACCTGGCCTCTCACCCATCCCCTGGGCCACATTCCCTGCAAGAAGTCTCCTTAATGAGTTGATAAGTCCCAGTTCAGCCTCCTTGAGGTTCCTGGACATTGCTTGGGTCTTGGCAGCCTCTCTCAGGCGGCCTCCGTTAGATGTCTCCGTGAGAGACTGCGGACTCTCCAGTTAGATGTCCAGACTTCCAGGACAGAAGCAGGGGGAGGGTGGCCGCTGGACTCCTGAAGTGGATTTGCTTGGCTCCGAGCTTGCTCTTTACAAAAGCTGTGGCTTAAGTCTTCAGTGAGGAAAGAAAGGGACAGGGAGAGTAGACATTCCAAAGCAACTCAGCGAAGGCAGATCCCTAGTCTGCAAACCTTCATCTGGGCTTTCCTCACCCCTGCTCTCCCACTGACCCGGCGGGGGTGAGACGAAGTCCGGAGAGCCTCCTTGCAGGCTTGTGAGGAAGCGGGCTGGGTTTCCTTCTGGGGGGGCGCGGACCCAGCCAGGTGAGCCGGGCTCACTGATGGCGACCTGCCGTCCGAGGCTGTCTTCGCTTCTCTCCGCTGTGCGGCCACACATCACAGGGCCTTCAGAATCATTTTCTTCCAGAAAGCCTTCTGAGCCTCAGGCAGGGAGGAGGCTGTATTAGTTTGCTAGGGCTGCCCTAACAAAGTGGCAGAGACTGGGTGGCTTAAGCAATAGAAATTTATTGTTCCACAGTCCTGGAGTCCAGAAGTCCAAGATCAGGGTGTTGGCGGATTTGATTCCTGCTGAGGGCTTTGAGGGAGAATCTGTTCCACGCCTCTCTCTTTGCTTCTAGTAGTTTTCTGGCCACTTCTAGTGTTCCTTGGCTTGTAGATGCATCTATGCCTTCATCTTCACACGGTCTTTTCCCTGTGTCTCTGGTTCCAAATTTCTCCCTTTTTATAAAAATAATTATAAGGCCCACCCTTCTCCAGTGTGATCTCCTCCTAACTAATTACATCTGCAATGACCCTGTTTCTAAATAACGTCATATAAGGTATTGGGGGTCGACTTCAGTGTATGAATTTCGGGGGACTCAATTCAATCCAGAGCAGAGGCTTGGTGTGAGTGTAGAACAGAGGTGGGATTTAGCAAGGTGATGCTAGCAGAGATGGGCCAGACCAGAATGCTTGGTGGAGAAGGGGAAAAGGTGGGGCTTGAAGTTTCACAGGTACTGTGGAGCCAGACTGTGGGCTGTTTTAAAAGCCAGGCAGAGTAAATTGAGGCTCGGTGTAGATGGCAAGTGGGAGTCACCATAGACTCTTGAGCTGGGCTGTAACACTGTTGAAATGGCATATTATGACAGTGGCTCAGGCAGTGCTGTAGAGGATGGACTGCAGAGTATGTCAGAGGCAGGGGGACTAACTGGAGTCTAGGATAACAGTGGGAGGGGAGTGGAAAGACCGTGAGAGTTTTTAAAGGAAAAGAAGATGGCAGGCTTTGATTAATTAACTGGGTTCAGAAGATGGGAGCGTTGATGATAGGGACCTGAATTGATGGTGAAGTTGAGAAGGGAAAGGGGTGCACACAGGTGTGCATGAAAGCAGCGGTCCCCAACCTTTTCGGCACCAGGGACCGGTTTCGTGGAAGATGATTTTTCCACAGCCAGGGTTGGGGGATGGTTCAGGCAGTAATGTGAGCGATGCGGAGCCAAAGATGAAGCTTCGCTGGCTCACCTCCTGCTGTGCGGCTCTCGGTTCCTAACAGGCCATGGACAGGTCCGTGGACCGGGGGTTGGGGACCCCTGCATGAAAGCAAATGCTCAGATGAAAATCTTAGCTTGGGATGTCTTGCATTTGAAATGATGTTTAGCATCTGAGAGGACATGTGCTCTATTCAGAGGTCAGCAAACTTTTCCTGTAAAGGGCCAGAAGTAAATATTTTAGTCTTTGTGGGCCAACTGCTCTGTTGTAACTACTCAACTCTGCTGTTATATCAGGAGAGCAGCCATAGGCAATATGTAAATGAATGGGTGTGGCTTTACTCCAATAAACCTTTACCAAAAAAAACGAGCAGCAAGCTGGATTTGGTTTAAGAGCTGTAGTTTGCCAACTTCTGCTCTAGATAATTGGATATATGAAACAACCGTTTGTTAAAAGGAGAGAAAGCATATATGTCCTTTAAAGGCTGATTTTGTTTTGTCTTTCGGAATGATGAATGTTCAATATTCAGTGGAAATTTATGCTATCAACTGAAACCTATTTATTTATTCATGCATGCAACATTTTATTGAGAACCAGCTAGGTGCAAAGTATGTTCACATATTATTATGACAATCACTCTCCACTGGCAACTTTGTGAGTTGGGCAACTCTTATTCCCATTTTACAAATGAGGAAACTGAGGAACCCCTCATAGGGCAATTTGGAGTTGTTAAACTTTCTTTCTGACAAGGAAGCTTAATCAATCTCTGGGTGGAGGCTTTCTACTCAAGGCAAGAATATTGCCTAGGCCTGAGAGTTTGCATGAGACAATGACAAATTTAACATTGGCTTACATGTTGTCAAAGTTTTAAATTTGCTTTCAATTAACAGTCTTCAGGATACTTGGACTCTGTGTTCTTGCTACAGAGGAAGGTCTGGAAATTGAGTGTTATCTACAACCTGTCAAGATCCTGGAAGAGAAAAAAAACTGAGGGAGGATAATTTAAGGCTCGTGTAATTTGCCTTTTTCTCTAGATTACCTACTTTTTTTCCTTTGATCAAGTTGACAGCTGAGTCACTCACAGAATCTATCTCGTATAATTTCAGACATCATCTGGATCTCTTTGCTAGATGTGCTACAAAAAAATTGCGTAAATTTTGCTCCTGACTTGCTAAGAGTTGTTATTGAAAATACCGTTTATTACATTCCTCCATGCATTGCTTCCTACAGACCATTACCTCAGAATCTGACGTAAGAAAAATCGTCTTCTGAGAACATATGATTCTGCTTCTCAGCTAAAGAGAGCCGTGCAACTAACTGTGTTTCCCTTTATGACTGGGTTTCCAGGAAGCTCAGAGTGTGTTTACAATGCAAAGACAACAACTATTGTCACTTACCACCAAACGTTTTCAAGGCTGTATCTCCTTTTGCTACTATTTTATTAATTTTATTTTTCCTCCCATAAGCTGTTTCAAATACTTCTTGGAGCGAGAAAACGGTTAAAAAATTTTTTTTAATTGAATTGATTCAGAATCAAAGTAGAGTCTTTCAGCCACTCAAAACAATAACCTAAGTTCCATTAGACTCAGGAAAAAATGTTGACAAAGCCTTTATGATGAAAGACAGATATTTGCTTTGGTAACTCTTAGAGGATACATGTGTTTGCTCTATGATGACCAGTGACTGCACGTCTGCCAAGTGACTTACTGCTCCTCAACAAGTCTCACTCTTCTAGCAAGACTCCAAGCATCTGGGTGTCAGGAGCTATGTGCAGGCTTGGTCCTGTGTCTGTGCCAAGCATATCAATATCTATGCATAGATATATTCATTGAGTTATACAAACTACATTACTTCAAATGTATTTAAGGTAGTTTACAAAGATGAATACAAGAAAAAGATGAAATACATTTAGACTAAATAAAAAACAGTTGTACAGAGAGGGGAAAAAATAATTAAGACTAGAAACATGAGAAGGTACACAGATAGGTAGGTAGGTAGGTAGAAGGTAGGCACCTGTTTAATAGAACCCCAGCATCCATCTGCCTGCAGGGAGCACATTTGGTTTTTGCACAAACACAAATTGCCTTGGAAACTGAAGCAAATGGAATAAAAGTGTGAAGAAATCACTTTGTCTTAAACTTAACCCATGCATAATGGAAACAAAGCATGTACTGATTGGGTGTTAAAAGTCAGTTGCTGAGTCACTGATCTATAAAGGTGCTTACTGCATGTGGTAACTGGAAATTCCTCCAGTCCAAAAGGGCAGTATGGAAGTTCAGTAGATTTGCTACAATGGAACAAGAAGAAGAGAGATTTCCTTTCAGAAGGATCGTGTTTCACTGGGAAAAAGTTTTGGCTCCTGATGGCTGACTGTGGCTCCCTCAGAATGGGAAGCCTCTCGGACAGCAAAGCAGAGAGTAGCAGCGAAAGTAAAAAACAAGAATGAAGCAGGTTGACACTGTTGGTGGGAATGTAAATTGATACAGCCACTAGGGAGAACAGTATGGAGACATGATACTATACATAGAGAATCCTAAGGATGCTACCAGAAAACTACTAGAGCTAATCAATGAATTTGGTAAAGTAGCAGGATACAAAATTAATGCACAGAAATCTCTGGCATTCTTATACACTAATGATGAAAAATCTGAGAGTGAAATTAAGAAAACACTCCCATTTACCATTGCAACAAAAAGAATAAAATATCTAGGAATAAACCTACCTAAGGAGACAAAAGACCTGTATGCAGAAAATTATAAGACACTGATGAAAGAAATTAAAGATGATACAAATAGATGGAGAGATATACCATGTTCTTGGATTGGGAGAATCAACATTGTGAAAATGACTCTACTACCCAAAGCAATCTACAGATTCAATGCAATCCCTATCAAACTACCACTGGCGGGCTCCCCTGGTTGTGCAGTGGTTGAGAATCCGCCTGCCGATGCAGGGGACAGAGGTTCGTGTCCCGGTCTGGGAAGATCCCACATGCCATGGAGCGGCTAGGCCCGTGAGCCATGGCCGCGGAGCCTGTGTGTCCGGAGGCTGTGCTCCGCAACGGGAGAGGCCACAACAGTGAGAGGCCCGCATACCACAAAAAAACAAAACAAAAAACTACCACTGGCATTCTTTACAGAACTAGAACAAAAAATTTCACAATTTGTATGGAAAACAAAAGACCCTGAATAGCCAAAGCAATCTTGAGGACAAAAAATGGAGCTGGAGGAATCAGGCTCCCTGACTTCGGACTATACTACAAAGCTACAGTACTCAAGACAGTGTGGTACTGGCACAAAAACAGAAATATAGATCAATGG
>NC_041233.1:14621363-14672941 GCF_002837175.3 Physeter macrocephalus | reverse complement strand
TGATACAGCCACTATGGAGAACAGTATGGAGGCTCCTTAAAAAACTAAAAATAGAACTACCATATGACCCAGCAATCCCACTACTGGGCATATACCCTGAGAAAACCATAATTCAAAAAGAGTCATGTACCACAATGTTCATTGCAGCTCTATTTACTATAGCCAGGACATGGAAGCAACCTAAGTGTCCATCAACAGATAAATTATAAAGAAGATGTGACACATATATACAATGGAATATTACTCAGCCATAAAAAGAAATGAAATTGAGTTATTTGTAGTGAGATGGATGGACCTAGAGTCTGTCATACAGAGTGAAGTAAGTCAGAAAGAGAAAAACAAATACCATATGCTAACACATATACATGGAATTTAAAAAAAAAAAAAAGGTCCTGAGGAACCTAGGGGTAGGACAGGAATAAAGACACAGATGTAGAGAATGGACTTGAAATGGAATTGAGGACACAGGGAGGGGGAAGGGTAAGCTGGGACGAAGGGAGAGAGTAGCATTGACATATATACACTACCAAATGTAAAATAGATAGCTAGTGGGAAGCAGCTACATCGCACAGGGAGATTAGCTCGGTGCTTTGTGACCACCTAGAGAGGTGGGATAGGGAGGGTGGGAGGGAGACGCAAGAAAAGAGAAAAACAAATACCATATGCTAACACATATACATGGATTTAAAAAAAAAAAAAAAGGTCCTGAGGAACCTAGGGGTAGGACAGGAATAAAGACACAGATGTAGAGAATGGACTTGAAATGGAATTGAGGACACAGGGAGGGGGAAGGGTAAGCTGGGACGAAGGGAGAGAGTAGCATTGACATATATACACTACCAAATGTAAAATAGATAGCTAGTGGGAAGCAGCTACATCGCACAGGGAGATTAGCTCCGTGCTTTGTGACCACCTAGAGAGGTGGGATAGGGAGGGTGGGAGGGAGACGCAAGAGGGAGAGGATATGGGGATATATGTATGCATATAGCTGATTTACTTTGTTATACAGCAGAAACTAACACAACATTGTAAAGCAATTATACTCCAGTAAAGATGTTAACAAAAAAAAAAAAGAATGAAGCAGGTTGAGGGAATTCCGCAAACAGCACCTCTTATGAAATTAGTGAGTAATAAGACAACAGAGGACCCATTCCTCTTTATGGGAAATATTCTCTGGCGAGCTCTTCAAATGGAAAATTCTCAAATACTGTAATGCACTGATATGAAAGATTTATGTAGCAAGAAGCCAGAACAGATAGCAGAAGAAATTTGAAACTACGAAGGTTGGCAGTCCTGCCATTAATACTTCATTCATTTAACAAATATTTATAGAGTCATTACCATGTACTAGATACTATGCCAATCACTTGAGGGAATGGGGGCAAGGGAGAAAATAATGAGTAATTCATCATATCTGTCTTTCAGAAGCATACGTCCTAATGGGGGAGATGGCATAAAAGAAATCTTATTAATGCATTAAAGGTATTTATTGAGCACTTATTATGTTCCAAGTCTAGTGCCAGGTGAAGTATACAGTGCAATGAACTAAAATGAACACAATCTGTTTTGAAATGTTAAATTAGAGATCTGTAAATCAGAAGGTTTTGTTGTTGTTGTTGTTTTGTCTCAACAGAGGATTAACACAAAGACCACAGAGAACCGAAGAGATTAAATGGAATTAGACAGGGTCCAATTAGATATGTAATAAAGCAATAGGAAGAGAAACAGGGCAGAACTTAAGAGATTTGTTTTCTTTCTTGGGCTATTTCTTGTTATACTTATTACGAATAACTATTCAATTTTACATAAAGGATAAGGTTTTCTTAGCTCTGAAGACTGAGATTGTTGGCTACCTAAAATAGTGACTTCACACCTTATCTATTGGCAGAGCCTGGATGAATGATCTGAATCTCCAGGAGAAGAGAATCTAGAGATAGCAGGTATACAGAGTATGTTGCCAAACCTTCTGTCCCATGTCCAAGGCAGACATTACTAATAGATCACAGCACTTTTTCCTGCTATGCCAGGTGATTAGGGGGTGGTCTTGGCACATAAGGATGAAGTTTTTTTGCCCTCTGAATGCCCTTGGCCCTTGGGATCTGCCCCAACCCTTCACACTATGAGAAACAACTGAATACTTTGACTTTCTTTTGCTCTCGCTCTCTCTCCCTCTCTCATCCACACACTATACTATGTGCTTACATACATATTTTATTTAATCCTCACAGTAACCCAGTCAGGTAGGTGCTATTATTGTCTCCTGAATCTAACTTGCCTGAGGTCCCACCATTACTAAGTAGTGGAAACTGAATTCAAATCCACACCATGTGTCTGATCCCAGAACTGAAGCTTATCCCTGCCTTCAGGGTTAGAAATGGGAGACTGTCACTCCCAGGAAGGAGGGCTGTTCTTCTCAATGGAAACTTCACTCCCTTATATCTAAACCTGAAGGCATCATCTGTATTTCCAGGAGAAAGGATAGATTTGGATGACCCCTCAAGCTCACGTTCCATCTTTTTTTTTTTTTTTTTCCGGTACGCGGGCCTCTCGCCGCCGTGGCCTCTCCCATTGCGGAGCACAGGCTCCGGAAGCACAGGCCCAGCGGCCATGGCTCACGGGCCCAGCCGCTCCACGGCATGTGGGATCTTCCCGGACCGGGGCACGAACCCGCGTCCCGTGCATCGGCAGGCGGACTCCCAACCACTGCGCCACCAGCGAAGCCCACGTTCCATCTTCTTAATGAGACAGAGGAAGAAACAAGATGTGGCGGCCCAGGTGTCTGTACCTGCATCCACCCCCCAACCCAACCTCCAATGTCTGTGACCATGACACAGAAGCAACAGCTGATATAGAATAGCTGGCCTGGAGGGAAGGGAAAAGTGCTTGGAACACTAATATCTTTTTCTTTTTTCAGGGATGTTAATTAGCTGATTTGATTTCCATTTCTCATCCTGCCCCGTACTCATTTTTTTGGTAAAACAGACAAGAGGACAGGGTAGGCACTAGAAAAGAGAAGCAAGAGACATGGACTTAAGAGTATCGTAATTCCCCCCAAATCAGGAGTTGACTCTTAAGGGAAAAACCTCATTTTCTGAGCAAACGTTCACAGAACTAAGGTGCAGATTGAATGAGAAGAATAGGAAGTAAAACAATAATACTATTTATTGAGCTCTTACTATGTGGTAGATACTTTAAGTGCTTTTCATGGGTTAAAAAATTTGCATAACCTATAAGGTTGATATTATTTTTTCTCTTTTATAGTGGGGTAAAGTGAGGATCAGAGAAGTTAAGACACTTGCCTAAGATGACACAGCTATAAATGGTCAACCCAGGAGTCAAACCATGGTTTCTTAACCCCTAAGGCTCTTAATTTAGTACATCTGACCTATGTGAAAATGGTTTAAACCATCAAGCACCAAAACCCAAATTTACTATGAAGCTAATGAAGCTTAAGCTTCAGGGATCCTTTCTAAGACCCTGGGAAAGGCCCCAGGAGTTTTTAATTCATAATTTTATATTCACTTACTTAAAGAGGCTGCCCTCAAATACATAAGCTTTGGGCCCCACAAAACCTGAATCTGCATGGAAAGCTCCATATCATTCTAGACTAGATCATCACATCATCCTTCCATTCTTATCTCCCACCAGCCCACAGAAAATCTAGTAGAGCCTTATCTTCTTTTGGGTATTATTCATCATCCAATTCCCAGTGTTTTCTTTTTCTGAAATCTCATTTTTTTAGACATCACGTTGTGTCAGGTGCTGACAGCTTCCAGCCACTCAATAAAAAGTATTAATCTTTTCTCTAGCATCTCACATATGACATTGCCAATGGTGTGTGTGTAACTCCTTGTGAGAACGGCCAGTCTTCTAATTATAGTAAATGTAGTCAAGGAAAAGGGCCCAGATTTTAAACAAACATCCATGAATTCAGCATTTGCATGTCACGCTCTGAAATCACCTTTTTCTGAGTCACGGATTATCTATTTAGATCAAGCCACAAAAAGCACCATGTTTTGTTCATTTGGGGCCTTAGGGAAGGGTAAAAGAATTCTAGTCAAATATCTTAAGACATGCTGTACTCTTCAAAGTAAAACATCTTGGTAAATCATTAATAGTTCTTGAGTGACTACACATTTAGGACAAGAATATATTCCTGCTAAGTGAACTACATTTCCAGAACTGCGACTCTGTAGAATGAATGTACAATTATTGGAAGATTCAGTGAGCACTGGAGAACACTGAACTACTGTAAAACTTCATTTGGAAGCTAATTTGGACCATGTGACTATTGGGACAAGACTTATAAAAATATTTATTTCTTACTATGCATGATAACAAACCCAGGTATGTGTAAGGGAGAATTAGTTTAGACAAGAGCAGTGTTACTAACCTGTGTGACCTCACACAGTGGTGGTGGTGATGATGACAAGGATAAAAGTCAGCATGACTGATTATTCACTATGTCACGTATTGTACTGAGCACCTAACATCCTTTAACCCATTTAATCCCCACATCTCTATCACTGTCACCATTTTCCAGATGAGGACACTGAGACCCAGAAAGGTCAAGTGGCTTGTCAAGGTCATTTGGTAAGTTGTGGACCTGGGATTGGAGCAAGGTCTGTCTTATAGCAGAACCCAAGCTCTTATCCGCTCTTCATGCTACTTTGCCTTTTGGGGTTCAGTTTTCCAATGTGTAAAGTGAGGGGCTTGGCCTCCCTAATCTCTGCTGTTTCTTCTAGCTCTAAAGCTCGAGGATGCTATGATTTCAAGCTGTAATCCTCTGGCAGCAAAAGAGTACTTGTTTTTTTTTTTTTTTTTTTTTACTAATATGTTTGTTTTTCAAATTGATCTCTACCAGCTCAGGGTAATTAAAACCCCACAGCTCTTACATTCGCCAAATAAACACAGGCGTGCACAGTCAGCACCCCTCATAGCACCGCACATGGCACCTAAGATAAAAACCAAGTGTATGCTGGAAAGTAGCAAGCTGTGCGAACGGAGGAATGAATATGTATGCACCCCAGCCCAATGTACTGGATGTTTCTGCTTATTACTGACAGCACCAAGTGCTGACCTGATCCAGGGCTCCCATCCATCTCAGAAGTTCTGTTGGTAAAGAGCACTTTATATTCATGGTAACTATGCAGGGGAGTGGTGGGTTTAGAAATGCAGAATATCATTCAGCAGCTTGCAATCCAGGTAACCATTTATTATGACCAGAATAACAGAATTATCAATATGAGAAAATGCTCAGCTTTTCCAGATTAAGATACTATCATGGCAGAGTTCTTGGTGCACAACCTTAGTTACCATGGGAATCGTGATGTAGATTCTAAGTTCCTGTCATCTCTGGATTGAGAGTGTTTATTTACCTTTTGTGTGAGGTTATGTTCCTGAATGGACGCAGAAACAGAACAGGATTTCCCGTAAGGAGCGTGGATGACGGTTCTCTTAGTACAGTCTATTAGGACAAGGGAGAGAACCCTTTGTCCATTCCATAAGGAGTTACCAAGTACTTCCTTTTCTGGCTTAGCCCTTGGCACTATTAAGATAAAGTATGTTAAGCCTTGCCCTCAGGAGCCTGTGGCATGGGTAAGAAGATGTGCATAAAAATCTCTTTGTATGCTTACACGGTACACACTTCTTTCTCTATCTTGTCTCACATTCACAAAGAAGATGACATTGGATCTAGGACTTAAAGGAGAATAATTTGAACATATAGACATTGGGATGAGAGTGGAGAGAATGAAAAGGTAGGGGGAGAGGTTAGGTGAGGCAAGATAAGGAACAGACTGGGCCTAGGACAAGCCTGTCTGTACCCTTCTACTGTAGCATCATTATAGTTGTCATCGTGTTATTATTTGCTGACTGTCTCCCCCAACTGGAGTGTAAGCTCCTTGAAAGCAGGGGCCAGGAACGAGGTCTGTTTCATTCATTGACACATCTTTAGTGCCTTTGACCCTGTATGATAATTAGAAGGGGCTCAGTAGATATGTGTCCCAGACAGAGAGGAAGGCAAGTTTGTAATGGGACTGGCCCCGAGTGGAGGCATATGCTGAACCTTGCGACCAAAGACATGTAGTAAAATTCAGTTGTCCAGACCACCAGACAAGCCTTTTTAAAGAGTCAGAGCCTTTCTCTGGCATGGTCATAATGCTGGCTAGGCAGAGAGCAAGAATTAAGAAAAAAAAAAAAAAGAAAAGAAAACAAGCAGACATTAAGACTAGGAACAGGAATCAGAACGGGGGGCAACTGAATTCAAATATGTGCCAACCATGAGCCAAGTATTATGGAGGTCAAGATGAACTTCAACAGTGTTTCAAAGGAAGGAAGATTATGTCTTTTAGGTAAATGATAGCTTCACAGAACAGGCAATGTTTCAAGTAGAACTTGAATAATGGGTGGGATTTTTTTCTAGAATGAAAATGGAGAGGAGAAGGGCATTCCAAAAAAGTAAAAATTCGAGCTGAGAAGAGAGATAGCATTTATGAAGAATCAAACTGTGTGTCAAGTATTTAATATGTGCTTTACTTAAATCATCTTATTTATTCTTTGCAGAACCAAATAGGATAAGATTAAAGCTGAGGAAACTGATGTTCTCAGTAGAGCTGTGATTTGAATGTCTTTCTGACGTAAATCTGGCAAATGATAATCATAATAGGTAACATTTAATGAGCTATCTTCTTCCTTACCCTTTTGGGAAACCCCATCTTTCCTAAGTCAGGCCAAGCATCACCTCCCTGATAATTTTACCTGCAAACCTCTGCACTGAGTGCTCTGTAGATACCCAAATTAGAGCAGTTATCTCACTGTATTGCAACTGTCCAATGACATCTAATTAAAACACAGTAGATCATGAACTTGATGAGGAGAGGGCCTGGATGTATCAATATCTGCCACCTCGTATAGACAAGCTCCAGGTGGCACTTCTTCGTGCAACCAAATTTTGAATTCATCATCAGATGAGCAGAGTCTAAAATAAATGGCTGTGTCCTAGCTGCAAGGGAGGCTGGTAAAGTGAGTTTCTGGCATCAATTTTGTGGTGAGATGGACCAAGAAGGTGGAGAATCTCCCAACATATGTGTGGTGTTCAGATGAGCTAAACATTCAAAAAGAAATAGAGAAGTCTACCAGAGAAGGCAAAGTTGTTAAATCATTCCCTGAAGCACCTTTGAATAAAAAAAATCAACCCTGGTTTGGGTATGAGTCAAGGATAAAGAAAGAAAGGGAGACGGGACAGAGGAATGACCGTCCTCACAAAGACCCAGGTGAGTGGAAGTGATGGGGGCAGCAGATTGCAGCGTTCACCTCCCGAGCTCTGTGTGTGCATCACTGGTGGGACACAGGTGATTTTAAGGGTTTATGAATGCCCTTAAAATTTTTTAAAGTTATTTATTGTAATGTGTATCAGACAAAATAATTAGCACATCAAAGCTGTGAGTTCACAGCTGTTATTGCTTAGAAAAAATGGTTAAGTTAGGTTCAGTTTAAAAGGAACAATTCAACATTAAAAGCATCAGGAAAGACTACAGTAAGTGGCACAGAGCTGTGGCGTGGTTTCTGAAGGTAGCAGAGGAACTGCTGGAGTCTGGGAAAGCTCCTACAGAGAGGTAGGAGAACAGGGCTTCACTCAATGCCTACCTGTCTTTATCTCAGTGGGCCTCATCAACCTCATACTTTTAAAGTGGTATGAAAACCCCTGAAACCAGGGCCAAGACGAGACTACTTGTGGTGTCTTCAATTGGTCTGCCATGCTTGCTAAGACGGCTTGTGAATTTTGGAGAATCTAATTTATTCATCTTCATTAGTCAGCCACGTCTGGGAAATGTCGGACCCCCAAGTTATCCATCTTTAAATGTGGATCTGCATCTGAATGGCCTTTGGGGGAGGGATCTTCATGGGTGGGTGTGTTTTTGCATTTGATAAATGATTTAAACTCAAATTTTGATTTGCTCTAGCTATGGGTCTGCTCCCTGGCTCAGTGCGGCATCCTCCAGCTTTCCCATCCATAAATCCTTGAGCTCCTGGCCACTCACGCTCAGACTGTGAGCTGACTTACTTGTGCACAGGCCCAGAGTTTAGCTGCCAGTCTAGCTCACCACAGGTCCATGGTGGAGGTAGAAACAAAGACCCTGAGAGTGGACATTAGTCTGCTTATGGAAGTTCAGCTCTCAGGAAACTGCACTACTTTTTTATATGTCTCCTCCTACAAATCATTTAGTAATTTATTCTTCGGGATTTTTATGTTTCAGTAAGACCTGCTACTTCAGGAAGCAAGGGAAGAAAGAAATGTAGACAGGAAGAACCACGTGGATGGGTACTGCAGAGCACTTGGCATTGGTTACAATGCTGGAGTAGCTTCAGAGTGGGGGGACTGGCTGGAAACGAAGTCCTAGCAGTGAGGAGGCCTAGACTCACTGTGCCGAGCATTTGTGAAATATGGTAGCTGAAGTTTTCTCATACTTGTACCTGTATATAAGAGAGAAATCTGGATAGTTGCCTTAAATGTAGGATCTATTTAGATACTACATTTGGATTGCACTGGCTTTTGACCCTACTAGTTAAGCTGGGTCAACTCTTAGACTGAAGAAAGTGGGGCTAAAGATTATATCCTTAGTAAGTTAGTAATAACTGTATGGTTGATGGCATTATTGCTAACCAAATATTCCATTTTCCTTGTGGTACCTTTTCTGCAGGGCAGTCATACATTCCTACTCGTTAAATATGCGAGGGGCCGTATGATGCTTTAGCCAATGAAACATGGGCCAAAATGATGTATAACTCCTAGGCAAAAGCTTTAAGAGCCAGCAGTGTTTTTTCTCTCTTTTTCCTCTGCCCCAGTAGTCAGCAATGTTCCAGCTTGGGTCCCAGAGAAAAAATGACTTGGAGAAAAGGCACAGCAGACCTTCAATAGACAGTGAATTCAAGAAATAAATCTTTGTTACTGTAAATCACTGAGATTTTTTTGGTGTTGTTTGTTAATGGCAGTACATTCTAGCCCATCCTGGCTGATGAATTAGTAATGATAATAACCTCAGCAATAAGAAAATTGCCCTATTTGAGAACATACTAAGCATCAAACCCTGTGCTAAGCATTTTACATACTCTATCTCTTTTAAGTTGGTAACAACCTTGTAAGGGAGATATATTTCCTCAATTTACAGATGAGGAAGTTCAAATTCAAGCAGGTTGAAAAGGTTTCTTAGGGGTGCACCACGAGTGTGTGATCAGGATCTGAACTGACCCTTGCTCTTAGCTGCTTCGCTTTATTGTACATCCCGACCCCAGTAACTGTTGTTAAGTGGTCGTCCCATGTAAGGGCCAAGGCTTCAGATTCTCAGATCCCTTGGATATGGGTCCCTGTAGGGAACAAACTTACAAAAGCAAGGCATGGTCTCCCAAAATCTGGGGGACAAAATATGAAAATGTAGCTGATCTATTGCTTATAATTTATAAAAACATTATTTATCATATAAAAGAAGACAAGAGTCATACATACAATGATTTATCATTATAAAACAATGACCTAAACCTATAGAAATAACCCAATAATTGTATTACACTAACTTGATAGTATGTTGGAAGTTATATAAAGAGCACAAATATTTATCACCAAAAAAAATGCCACTGTATAAGCAAATGTGGGGGGAGTATTTGGAGGGAATATTTAATACATAAACATATTACATATGTATGTTTACAAAAATTTTTTATTATACATTTATATATAATATATATTTATAAACACACATATATGTGTATATATCTGTATCTATATCTAATCTCCTTTAGAAATAATGGTCTGGATGATTCATATTTGAACCACAACATGCATATGCCTTAAAGCCTTGTTATTAGATAATTATAGGCCAAAAATACTCTTGGTACAAGTATGCACCATTACACACAGTAGGGTTCAACAAAGAACTGACAACAAACTAATGATACAACAAAAACACAGTCATTGGTAATTAAAAAACAAGAACAGCAGCAATTTCAAAACCACAACCAACCCACCCAAGACAACATGGATAATACGCTGACAACAAAGGATCCTTCCCGACACTTGTGGGAATTCCAGCTGAGTGAACGTGAGCTTGTGCTGGAGCTTGCAATGTTGGCAAGCATTGTGTGGGAGCCAGAATTGTTAGCAGAGCAATGAATTAGCAGCCTCAATAAACTTATAATGTGCTAACTTGAATTTATGAAGACTAAAATTTAGTGACCCCTAATGTCTGTGAATTAAATCAGGATCAGTTTTCATCCACTGAAATGGCAGCCAATCAATGGGTCTCACTGGTCATAGTTTGATAATCACTGTTCTAAAAAGTCTGGTGAACCAGAGTGCCCAACTTTTCCTACTGAGGCCCTCTCTTTGGACAGATCTTCTGGCAAATACCTCTGTACTTGAGATCCCAGGCACTAGGCATCTGCTTCCTACACATTTTCAGAAAGGTCTTTGGGGACCTACTGCTCACCTCTCAGAAGGCATTTGTTTTGCCAGGTGCCTTAGTACAGAGAGAGAAGTGCCTTGTATCGAGGGCTTGCATGGTTCACCCTGACCCAGTGATTGTTAGCATCACGCTTCCTAGGGCTGGGACGATGCCAGACCATTCGTGGACCAACAGAACAGCACGACCAACCTGCTTCATAGATACAGGGCCAAGAGAGGAAAGGGCGCTTCAGAACCTGGTGGAGAAATGCTTTGTGGATCCTTAGCTGGGACAGCCTGGCTAAAAGCCTTTGTGTGACTTTTCCCCAGGGCCCCTGTCTGGACCACTATCCAGGTAATTTTGCTGGCCTCCCTCTCTATTCCCTCACCCTCAGTCTTGTACCCCCTTGACCCCAAGTAGAGGTGAAGGGTAATGGGTGACCTGGTTTGTGTTCCAATGAACACTAAACAACTGAAGATCTCATTTTCTAAGGTTCTAGTTTGATCATTCTCAGTTTGAATCCTGCTGGTACAGCTGCCTGTGTATTTTCTCATCATATATATTACTACTTAGGATACTCTGTGTTATGTGTTGAATCGTGTCCCCCAGAACAAATATACTGAAGTGCTAACTCCCCAGGACCTCAGGTTGTGATCTTATTTGGAGACAGGGTCTTTACAGAGGTGATCATGTTAAATGAGGTCACTAGGATAGGCTCTAGTCCAATACGACTGATGTACTTATACAAGGAGGAAGTTTGTACCTGGAGGCAGACATGCACAGAGGGAAGACTACTGAAGACACAGGGAGGGCGCCATCTACAAGTCAAGGAATGCCTGAGGCCACCGGACGCCGGGGGACAGGCAAGGAGCAGATTCTCCCTCATACGCCTAGGAAGGAACTGACCCTGACAGCACCTTGATTTGGAACTTTTAGCCTCCAGAACTGTGAGACAATACATTTCTGTTGGTTAAGCCACCCAGTTACAGCAGCCCCAGGAAACTAATATACCATGTAACTTTGGCAGTGGTAGTAATTCATTAAAATTTTATTCAATTTAACAAGTGCTTGTAAATGAATTCAGGCAGAGGTGGTGATATCTGATAATGGCTTAATGTGTTTCTCCCTCCTCAAGCTCCCCAAGTCTCCTCTTCCCCTCTGGGACCTACACTCCATTTATTCTCCCAGCCTCACACTGTTCCTAAATCCCCTCCATGTCCTCAGTTCACTCTACCGGCTTAGAATCCCTGGCCATCATTAGAAGCATTTTCTTGCATTCCATCAGCTCCCTCACCCTCTCTCCCCTCATTATTCTTCTGGAAAACGTCAACCTTGATAAAATCCCACTCTGCCTCTACCCATACAATTAAATGTGGCCAGGAAAAACACACATGTTGAACAATAACACTTTTATTTGTAAAGCTTTTTTAAAAAATTAATTAATTTTATTTTATTTAGCTTTGGCTGTGCTGGGTCTTCACTGCTGTGCGTGGGCTTTCTCTAGTTGTGGCGAGCGGGGGCTACTCTTCATTGCGGTGCACGGGCTTCTCATTGCGGTGGCTTCTCTTGTTGCGGAGCACGGGCTCTAAGCGTGCGGGCTTCAGTAGTTGTGGCTCGCGGGCTCTAGAGCGCAGGCTCAGTAGTTGTGGCGCACGGGCTTAGTTGCTCCGCAGCATATGGGATCTTCCCGGACCAGGGGTTGAACCCACGTCCCCTGCATTGGCAGGCGGATTCTTAACCACTGCGCCACCAGGGAAGCCCGAACAATAACACTTTAATTAATAGCCACTAACCTGAACTACCTGGTCTAGCCCTTCCCTCCCTCTACAAAGGATTATGTAACTTCTCCCTCCTCAAAATTCTGGTATCCCCTCCTCTCCTCTTCCGCTCTTCACTCTCAGCAAGTGACCTTGCTGCTTGTTTCACAGTGAAGCAATGAAACGAAGACGTCTAAACACTCCAATTTCCGTGTCTACCTGAACCTGTGCGAGTGCCCTGACTAGCCTCATTGAACTGTGGACGGGCCGTCCACACACCTGTCTAAGGCCGGCCCCTCCTCCTGGACGCCAGACCTCAGTCTTCTCCCTGCCATTCATTGCCTTCTTCTCTCCCTGCATCCTCGGTGTTCCCTGTTTACTCATCTACCAGATATTTCCCATCAGCATACAAACATACTGTGAGTTTTCACATTTTTAAAAAAGAACCTCTCCTGACACATACTTCTTCCAGCTGTCTCTCCATTTCTCAGATCTTGTTTACAGAAAAGCCAGTTGAACAAACTGTCTTTAGGTTTTTCTCCAATTTCTCTCCTTTCATTCTCTCTTGAAGTCACTCCAATCAGGCTTTTTGCCCCAGTACTCCACCAAGACTAATCCGGGAAGGTCCAAAGACCTCCAAGCTGGTAAGTCCATCGGTCAATTCTCAGTCCTCATCATACATGAGTGATTACTTCCTTCTCGTTGAAATATTATCTTTCTTTGGTTCCCAGACTCCTTAATCACCTGCTTTTTTCCCTATCTCCATGGCCATTCCTTCTCCATGTCCTCTGATGCTTTCTCCTCATTTCCCAAACCTCTAAATATTGGCATGTCCCAGGACTCAGTCCTTGGAATTCTTATCTTCTACATCTGCTCTCATTCTCTAGGTGATACCATTCCATCTCATGGTTCAAATATCTAAATGTTGATCATCCTGACTTAATTTTCAGTTTCTCTTTCTCCCCTGAATGCCAGACTGAGATGCCCACTCAACACTTCCACCTAGATGTCTAATATGGTCTCAAGTTTAACATAAGCAAAACTAACTTGTAATTTCTTCTTCCAGCAACTCCCCCTTCACAGTACATGGCAACTCCCCCTATCAGTTGCTCATTCCCCAAAACTGACATTCAACCAAACTCATATTTCATATTTAATCTATCAGAAATAAAGGATATTGCCTCTTCCTTTAGAAGATATATAATACTCAATGACTTCTCCCACGTTTACCATTCACTCTTTGGTTCAAGCCACCATCATCTCATACCTGGTTTTTGCAACAGCCTTCAAATTGATTTCAATGTTTCTGCCCTTGTCACTATATAGTTCTACCCAAGCAGCCCTGATGATAGACTGAACTTACTTGTATAAGAGTCTACTTGAGATATTATTCACATATTTAAAGTGTATAATGTTTTTTAGTATATTTACAGAGTTGTGCAGCTGTCAGCACAATAAACTTTGGAACATTTTCACTGCCCCCAAAAGAAACACCATGCCCGTTAATAATCACTTCTGATTTCATCCTAACATCCCCTGCCAACCCCCCATCCTTAAGCAAATGCTAATCTAGTTTCTGTTTCTATAGATTTGCCTTTTTTGGACATTTCATATAAACAGAATCATACAATACGTGACCCTTTGTAACTGGGTTCTTTCACTTAATGTGTTCAGGGTTCATCCATGTTATAGCATGTATCAGTATTTCATTGCTTTTAAAGTTACCAAATAATGTTGTTATGTAGATATATTACATTTTGTTCATTTATTCATCAGTTAATGGACACTTGTGTTGTTTCCACTTTTCATTATTATGAGTAATGCTGCTATGAACATTTGTGTACAATGCTCACATTGGACATAACATTTTCATTTCTCTTGGGTATATAAGGAGGAGCAGAATTGCTGAGTCATATGGCAACTCTATGTTTAACCTTTTGAGGAACTGCCAGAGTGTTTTCCAAAGTGACTGCATCATTTTACATTCCCACCAGCAATGTATGAGTTTCCAATTTTTCCACATCTTTGCCAACACTTGTTATTATCTGACATTTTGTTTATAGCCATCCTAGTTAAGTGTGAAGTTATTTCTCATTATATAAACTGTTCCTTTCAAAATGTAAGTAAAATTATGTCACTCCCCTTTTCTAAGTGCCCCGATGGCACATCACTCATAGTATCAATAAAATCCAAAGTCCTTACAATGGCTTTTAAGGTCCTAGTGTAAGGCCCTGATTTGCTCCCCACCCCTCCCAGCCCAACTCTCTTACCTGCCTCTTTGCCTTTTTCTCTTTCCGCTCATTTTGGCCACACAGCCTTTGCAGTTGCTGTTCCCTCTGCCTAGAGCGTGCCTCCTTCAGATACCCACCTGGCCTGTTCCCTCACCTGCTCTGGGTCTCTGTTCAATTGCCACCTTGTCAGTGAGGTCCTCCCTGAGCACCATTAACTCAGAGCCCTCCCTCGCACCTTTCCCTTACACGCCACAGCCAGCAAATGGAAGTACTGGGGGAGGGAGACCTTTCAGTAGGTACCCCAAGCCACATGAATTCAGCAGTCTATACCTCCTGATAAGGTCTACACCGCCTATGGCCTTGACAGACTTGCTACTTAAAAAAATTTTGTTTTTAAATTTTAGGTCTCAGATTCCTTTTTTTCAAAACTTTATTTATTTATCTTTCTTGGTTGCGCTGTGCAGCTTGTGGGACTGTAGTTCCCTGACCAGGGATTGAACCCGGGCCCTCAGCAGTGAGAGCACAGAGTCCTAACCACTGGAACTCCAGGGAATTCCCCTTAAAATTTTTTTTAATGTGGTATTTTTTTTTTTTTGGCTATGAATTTTTTTTGTTCTTTCAGGATGAAGGAACATGAGGTGGAGTGCAAGCAGCTACTGGGTAGGCCATTAACATATAACCTATAACACTGCCAGAGGAGAGTCAGCATTAGAGATTTGGCTCCATTTATTTCCTGCGGCCCCAAAGATGGTGCCTTGTTACTATCTGGAATAACAAGATGAAAGACATGTGCGTGCATATGTATGTGTGGGGTACCCATAAGCCTGGTCACTAAGTTGCTGTGTGACACTGGGTAAATCACTTAACCTTCCTGGGTATATTTTCCCTATTTGTAAAACAAGGGGGGTTGGACTACATGATCTTTGATGTCCCCTGTAGCTCTGACATTCTATATTCTGTCATTCTTTTCACCTAATGAGATACTAACTCTGGCTTGGTTTTAGGCCTTGAGGTCCTGGGAACTGGCAGCTATCAGCAAAAGATCTCCAAATGCAATTTGAACCCAGTGGAGCTTAATGTATTTTTGTATCTGGGTTTCAGGAGATCAAGCTTGGAGTTGGCAATATGGGGAATTCAGTTACTATTTTTGACAAGCCGTTGGATTTATTGAATGATACATTGCATCTGGCAGCATTACTGATGAAGCAGGGAACAAGGACAGAGTTAAGAATTTCAAAATAGTTGAAGGGCTTTAAAAGATTGACCCTAATGAGGACAGTAGCTTCTTTTAAGAACCACAGGGTTTGCCTTGCAAAACTCTCATTATGTAGCATGAGCTGCTTAAAGACTGAGAGGGAGGTGGTTTGCGGGGTGGGTGGGGGAAAGGGTTAGGAGGGGAGACTGTGGGCGCGACAAGGCTCAGGTGGGCGAGGCAGGGGGCCTGTTACTCTTGCTCTTAATAGATTAGCTGATTTCTTATTAGCATGCATCTGTTGGGAGGGGAGGACAGTGATGTTCATGAAATTGTGAGGGTAGGAAAGGTTGGGGGTGTTTGGTCTCTATGTTGCTTGTAGAAATAAAAGATTTCCCTCCTGTAAAACAAAAGACCTATTAAGAACAAGTAAGTATGAGAGCTAATTTGCACTAATGTGATGACACATTCTAAAATTGGCTTTCCCTGTGATAGCCTCACGCTGTGTGACTGTTTGACATGCCCTAGGGCCACCTCTACAGAGGAGTTCCTTAGAGGACCAGGTTAGGGATGGATGGGGCCTCAACTCATGGATGAGATCCCTGGCCCCAGCCTGGTAAGAGGCAGAAAGGATGAAGGGCATTGGAAAAACTAGGGACACAGTCTGAAACTTCTGCCTCAGTAGCTGAGAGTCCTCAGGGCCTGCTGATGCCATGTGCTCCTAGGACATCTGTATGTAAGAGTCACTGGGGCTACACTGTCTTGTGATTCTCTGTACACGGCTCTGAGCATGCACTCATATCCTGGGGATGCAAGAAGGGACCTTTTAGTCCAGAGGGGGCCTGCAGGTATCATGTTGACTATCAACATTGATTCATTAGTAGTGATTTCCTGGAACACTTTGTTGAGAAGGACTCTCAGTTTCTCATCTAGGATCAGGAGAAGAGAGCACCTTCATGGATTAGTAATGTCTCCAATGAGTGAGAAGGGTCAAGGGTGTGCAGGCTATGTTTTCGCCTGATTTTAGAGAGAAAGTTGAGGTTACAAGAGGAAGTGACCTGCCCGATGTCACACAGCTCGCTAGGCAGCTGGGAAGAAACCCAGGTCTCCTTTCTCTGATTCCTAAAGTAATGACACCTTGCCATGCTGGGAGCTACTTTCAAAGGGCCTCTGTTCCAGAGGATATTCACAACGTGTGTAGAGAAACCTGAAGCTGGGAATGAGTGGCATGTGAGGACACACAAACACCCCACTTTGAATCACATCATAAACTTTCTTCTGCCTTTGTTTCAGCAGGGATGGAAATAACACCTATCTGCTTCAATTGTCTGTGAAAGCTGCACGACGACAGAGGCCATGGAAACACTCTTCTTGGAGCTATGACCTTTTCAAAGGAAAGTTCATTATTCTAGAGAGACACATCAAGTATTCATATTTCCCCTCATAACTTATGACTTGGGGATTTTATCCTTTGGAATTCTCAGTATCTGTTTTCCTCCTAAAGGTGAAGTTGCTAACCTAGCCTTACTGAAGGTTTTCATTTTATTATGAGGGTTTGTGTCTAATGAGCTCTACAGTGGCTGTGGATCCCTGGTTCCTGCCCCCCCGATGCTGGCAGTATAGGCTGCTCTTCAGGAATTGCCTTTGGTGGAAGGGAGCTATCTTGCCCATGGTATGTCTCCACTCCAAGGACAGTCTGTACTCAGGGACCGTCTGTACAGGGGTTCAAGAGCAATCCTGAAGGGCTATGCCAGCTCTAGTTCTTCCCATGGGATCAGTGGAGGCCTCTATTGCAACTGCATCCGTGGAACATCTCCCTAAGCTTAGTTCTACATCCCCCACCTTCTTAGAGGCATTGTTCCTGAGAGCAAACCACAATAAACATCCTGGGTGCAAATCTCTGTCTCAGAGCTTATGTTACAGGGAATACCACCCAAGACAGACTGGATTTTGAGGGTGCTGACCACGGGATGGAATAAAAAGCTGGATAAGGGAGAGTTTACTGAAATGAGAACACTTTCCCTGGACACAAGATTTAACACACTGGCAAGGACTCCTGGAGACAGTGCTAGGATGGCGTTTGGAACCTTGGAGAATGCCCACACCAAATGAAGTAGAAATGTCAGAACTGCCCAGGCAGATGGTAGAGGAAGTGATGGGAGGGATCAGAGAAATGAGTCTGCTGGAATGGATATACTACAGAAGGCCAGAAAACCCAATTAGCTGACGATTTTCCATGGAAGGGTCAGGTGAACACTCTTTTACCCAAGCAGTAAGGAACGTGCTCGTGAGGTAAGCACAGGTATCACTGAGAAGTTCAGTGGTTTCGGTCCTTTGTAGCCAGGACTGACAGTAAGAGATGCCGTTACAGAACTGGGCTCCCTGGTAGTAACAAGGATGGTAGGACCCTCAAATAATAGAGGCCACGTGGTGATGCTGAACACCAGGAGCGAGGCAGGTGCAGTTACTGTAAAGAGCAGAAAGATCAGAGTGGCCACTGGGGGAGCTGGCTCGCAGAGAGCTTTGGAGACATTAACAGAATATGGTGTTCTCTGGACGTACGGATACGAGGGGGTGAAGGGAGGGTGGGGTGAACTGGGATTGACACATATACACTACTATGTATAAAATAGATAACGAATGAGAACCTGCTGTACAGCACAGGGAACTCTACTCAGTGCTCTGTGGTGACCTAATGGGAAAGAAATCCAAAAAAGAGGGGATATATGTATACGTGTAACTGATTCACTCTACTGTACAGCAAAAACTAATACAACATTGTAAAGCAACTATACTCCAATAAAAGTTAATTAAAAAAAAGAATATGGTGTTCTTTAGGGACAAGATAGACAGGGAACCAACAGAGTATTATTTAATGTATAAAATAAAAGAAATAAAGGTTAGATGGAGAGGAAGTGGAAGGCAGCCACCACAGGGGAAGAAAAGGTCATGATTCTTTACCTATTTTCTTGTCTTGATCCGGTTCTTAGACCTGAAGCCCACTAACTAAAGGAGAGGTCTGGTCTCCTTGAGGAAGAAGCCTATGACATCACGGTAAGATTACGCAGTATTAATTCTTTCAGTTCTTTGGGGGTACACTGAGGTAAGGGGATGGCTCAGGCATTTTGAGGAATGTTGGACATAAGGGTTGGAATTGATGTTGATGGCCAGGGACACAGAACATCATCTTGGTCTCCTTATTAGAGTGAGAGAGTTTAGGAGGCAAGTAATAAATGGAATCCTATTTCTGTCTGGTTCATAGTGGGTCCAGTGGTTCTACCCAGTGGTCATTTCCCTGGACCCTGACTATAAAAGGCTTGACTTCTAGACTCCTACTTCTGCAGACCTTGAGCACTGGCTCAGGTGGAATTTACGGGCCAGCGCTGCTTAAGTTTACACCACTGGCTGATGGAAGGACATGGCCACACTTTCATTCCCAACACTGAAAACTTGACCCAAACTCCTCTTAGGTGAGTTGTGTTGCACTTCACCCAGTAGTCTGTGCCAGCATGTGTGCTGAATACTTGAGTAAGTGCTGGGCTTCTATTTACTGCATGATTTAACTAAGTTTTACTGGTTGGGTTGAACTCCAAGAATCAAAGTAAATAACAAGGTCCATTAGGCCTTCTTTCGTAGGTTCGTTCACTGCTATAGCCACATGCATTCTGCATTTCTGACGGAGGGGCCTGATCCCACATAGGATGCTAGGAGAGTCATTGCTTGGCTAATATTAGGAATTTGGCCTTTTCTAATGTGGATGTGTGAAATATTCTTACCCAGCAGTTTGTTTTGCTCTTCCTTTTTCCTCTGGCAATATATTATCAGCTTCTCCTTTGCTCTTGGTTTCAGGAAAGGTTGTATGTTGTTTCAATCGTATGGGTACATAATGCCCATTAGTACTAATGGGATGTATTCTTTCATCGGGACGTAATTGCCAGGAGTATGTAAATCAGCACATTCGTTCTTCTTCAGCTTTTGCTGAAGGCTCCGTTCTTGGGCAACATATGGTCTCTAGTCACCTCCTCACTCTGCTCTAAAAATTTTCCATTACATATCTTAATCATCAATTTTTTTTTGCCCTCTGCTTAAGAAATGAATTAAGGCAGGAAAAATTGAGATGACAACCAATTTTAGATTGAAAAGAACCTCTTCTCCTTACTGCCAAAACCCACTGTTGTATTTTTACATTTTTCTTTCTCTTTTTTTTTTTTTTTTTACGTCACCAATTAGCGCCTCAAAGTGATTTTTGCGTCTGGCATGCATGGAGTGTGAACTATAAAAATTCTAGCTTCAAAGCTTCTTTTGCTCTATCCTGTGGAAAAAAATTCCCTTTAACAAGAAATTGCTCAGGCACAAGGGATAATAGTTTAAGATGCATCACTAACGGCATTTGTCCAGACAAAGTAATTTTAGAAAATGTGTGGTTCTGATAAAAGACAATTTGATGAATACCCAGAAAGAAGAAATAATGAAAGAGCACCTACTGTGTGTCAGGCGCCATGTTTGCCTTGTATCATTTAGTTTTCTCAGTAGACAAGGCAACTAAAGTAATTTGCCCGAGTTCATTCATTCATCTGACCATGTATTCTTTTACCAAAAAATTATTTAATGAGCACTGGTGTTTTGTAGGCATTGTACCAGGCACTTAGGATAGCACGCTGAATGTGAAACAAGTGATCCCTGCCTTTATGGGGCTTGCCATATAATTAGGAGGACAGAAAAAATATAACCAAAGAAATAAATCAATGAAAAATAAATGGTGGTAAGTGCTCCAAAGGCAATAAATAGGGGGTTAAGAGAGAGAACTGGTGGTGCAGGGTGGGTGGAACTCTTGACCTTGGATGGCGCAATGCAAGTAGGGACCAGAGCCTTGATTCAAACCCAAGTTAGTCTGGCCCCAAAGCTGTTCCTTCCATTACATTTGTATCAACTGGGCAACTCCCTTCTGAGTTTTCATCATGACTATGATGGCTAACATTTCCTGAGTCCCTACTATGTGCCAAGCCCTATTCAATTTTATGTGTTTCTTTAGCTACCTCATGAAGTAGGAATCGTTTTTCCCCCATTTTGCAGATGAGGAACCTGAGACACAAGAGAAGTTTGAGACTTGCCCAGGGTGACACAGTACAGTTTCTCTTCAGCCCCCAATGTGCATGTCCCTAGCAGCTAGATTTTATAGCTGATCTTTCTTCTCAGAGCCTGAGGGGTTGTGCTCTCCTTCGGAACAGAGGCTTAGGTAATGTGGATGGGCTGATGGGACAATCTGTCTTTCTCTATCTCTGAAAAAGGAGAAGGAGAAGGATGAAACATCCATGACTGGACCCTGGGAGTCAAGAATAAAAGGGATTTTGAATGGTGCTTTACTTCTTTAAAAATATCACATGTCTTTCAGATTTAAAAAGTGATTTGTGCTCATTATAGGCAATTTGGGAAAAAAAAGGATAGAGAAATGTAAAGACAAGAGTAAAAATCGCTTATAGTTCTATCACCCACAAAGTGCAGTATTTTTTCAATATATAATAACAACGGTAACTGACACTTACATAGCACTTATGATATGCCAGGTGTATTTCCACATAACTTACATTGTATTAACTAATTTAACCATCACAGTAACCCTACATGGAAAGTACTATTATTATCACTATATTGTAGACAAGGAAAGTGAGGTTAAAAATGGTTAAGTAACATTCTTAAGACCACAAAATCAAACCAACCCAGGCAGCCTGGTTCTGGAGACCACACTACCCATCATCCTGCTATTCCCTCTCGCTATAAAAAGAGATGTATATATTCTTTTATAAACCTGGGATCACATTTTACATACAATTTTAGATTCTGCTTTTTAAGTGAACATTATTTCATGGGCATTCTTCCACATCCTTACACGTTCTTCAAAATATTTTTAACGGCCGTATGGATATATTTTATATAACCACCTCCCACTGTTACACACTTAAGTTGTTTCCATCTTTTCTGTAATTATAAAAAAATGACGCAGTGAATGTCTGTATACATAAACCTTTGATCTGCTTTCTGATTATTTCCTCAGGACAGATTCCTGAAAGAGAATGACTTGGTCAGAATTTTTGGCATTTCTTCAAACCTATGGTGGTTATTAAAGAAGGTGTTCAGATGTGTGGCACATATTTAAATAATAAAAACTCAGGAAAGTTAGAGATCTGTGTGGGATGAGCAAAAACAAAAACAATCATGGAAGACTTCCTTAAGGAGGTGGGTGGAGTATGAGCCAGTCTTGGACAATGAGAGCCCGGAGCCTGAGGAGGGGAGAGCTTCTCTAAGGCTCTGGGCATAGATCTTCTGTAAGTCTTGGGCAGGGTCAAGGTGAGAGAAGGTTTCACAGAGCAGGGTCTTAAAGGATGAAAGGAACTGCCAAGCCAGACAAGAGCTGTGAGGAGAGGAAGTAAGTGGGTCTTTGAGGCAGTGGGAAGGATACAGGCAGGTCCAGAGACGTGAGAGGACATGAAGGGCTTTTAGTTGATGCAGGAAAGAGGTGGGAGATGAGCTGAGAAGAGGTAGGCAAGGCCTAGATCACGAAAGGGGCTCACACATCACAGTAAGGAAGACTGCTTTTCTTATGTAGGCAACAGAGTTGTTGAAGAGTTTGAGCTTAAAGAGAGATGTGGTCACGTTTTCCTTTTTGATGGCACTGTGGTGCCAGGCAGTAGGTGGGACAGAAGGGGGTAAGGGCAGGGGAAGACCCGCTTGGGAGGATGTTTGGGGACCCCAGCACAGTCTTGATTCCAGTAGCTTTGCCCACAGGGGGGACCGTGGCCCTATCTGTCATTCTTCATGCCTTGCCAACAGGAGGACAGAGCGAATATAAACACTGACGTGGAAATGAAAAAACTGCAGAAACAAAGAGCACAAACACTTCCTCTATGTTGTTGAGAGTTAACATCCACAAGAAATATGCACGTATGTCAGAGCAGAAAATAATGAGGCAGTGTACGTCCTTAAACAGATTCAGCCCATCACTGTTGGGGCCCCAGCAGAAGGGGGGGCCAGTTGGGGGGCTCCTTCCATTGTCAGAATTGGCTGCTCCTTTCCAAGCAGACAGGTCACTCAGTGCTTTCTTCCAGGCAATTATTTTCGGGATGACTGGAGATTTCGATCAACCAATCAAGCTTTTATAGAAGCCACTTTCCTTGATTATGTCCGCGATCTTTAACTCAGGGAGAGATTTTCTTCAGTATGGCTTGACAGCCTCAAGTTTTCAATTAATTTCTCTCCCCCCACTTTCTGCATCTTGCTTTTGCTTTCAGCTGGGGAGCTGTAGTGTTCAGAGGCTCACATGAACTTCCCGTGCAGTTGTGTGTGGGTTTTAAAGGCATCTGAAGCCTCTTTCTGGCCTTCTCTCAATGACGAATGTCCCATGAAAGAGCAGAAAGCTGACTGAACAGGAAGAACCGAGAAGATGTACGGATGGTTGCAGGGGTTACTGATTCCTGGATTTAGGACCAGCCCCAAGGGTTTTTAGAATCAGTGTTTTCAAAAGCAGGAGGTATATTTCTGTTCCAAAATACGTTGATGAATGTTTTGAATTTTAATGGACACACGTCTATTTCAGTGTGATTTATTTCATGGAAATGATCGCCTTTTAAAATAAAATTATTTGCATAATATATAAGTGACTTAAATAAGAATGTTAGGTAAATATTGGTTCAGCTGTTATGTGGAAGTTGACAAATCTCTTGAAGGTGGCGCCTGAATGCATTAATATTAGGAGATGCTGGAATGAATTTTGGGATCAGAGCGACATGGATAAAATTCAAGCTCTAACTCTTTGTAAACGTTTGCCGGGGGAAAATTACTTAATATCTCTGCACCTGTTTTTTTTTATCTGTGAAATGGGCATGTAAAACCGCCTTTCAGCATTGTTGTAGGGTTTAGAGATTCATTTGTTCATTCATGTCTTTATTCAGTCACTAAGTATCTATTAAGTGTTGGCTAAGTGCCACTCACTGTCTGGGAGCAGGGAATACAGCAGTGAACTAAAGTCTCTGACTCCATGGAACTCCCATTCTACTGGGGGGTGGACCCAGGCACCAAATGCATAGATCTATATGGAAGAAACTCAAGCGCTCAGAAAAATACAGCCGATGAGGGAGAGGTTAGAGCAAAAACTTCTGAGACATGAATGTGCCAGGTGTGTCTGAGGAAAAGCAAGGCGGTCACTGTGTGGTGGAAGTGGATGGAGGGAGAGGGAAAAAGGAGGAAATGATTGGAACAGGAAGTCAGATGCTGGGGTAGAGAATGCCTAGTAGGGTACAGTAAACACCTTGGGTTTTATTTTAACTGTGACGGGATGAGGAGTGATCAGTACATTGTATATATTCATAATGACCAGTTCAATTCATATTTGAATACTGACTGACCTAGTAAATCTGGTTACCTAGTTACTAGTCCATGTTACCTAGTAACATGTGTCCAGCACTACATTAGCCTCCCAGGTTTTGGCAATACAAAGATAAGCTGCACAGATGGGTTCAAATTCTTGTTAGAGAAACAGCAGTCTAATCAATTAATACCTAATATTCATCATGTACTTGCTATGTGCCAGGCATATTTACAAGTGTTTTCTTTTAATGCAGTAGCTCATGTAGTCCTTACAAAAGTGTATAATCAGTTATTATCCCCATTTTGCAGATGAGGAAGCTGGGGGCACAGCTTACCACCTCTCACCTCTGAAAAAAAGGAGAGTGAAATAAACGTGCCCCCTTTGAGGGTCAAAGTGCAGAGGGCATGCAGAGCGAACATTATGCCCAACAAGGAGAATGCAGCCACGGGATTCGCTCTGGAGGGACGCTGCCACCTACTCTCTGTGATGGTGGCCACACTGCCTCTCCTCCTCGTGCTTCCGTTTCCTCATCCCTGAAATGGGGTCAGGAGGGGTATCCCTCCCATAGGATAGTCCTGAGGAGAACAGTGTATGGGAAAGGCTTTTGCACAGAGCCTGGCACTTGACAAATCTCTCAAGTCTTAGTGATACACCCACAGAGGTTAGGAAAATGTGTCATGAACTGGCCGCCTTGGCCCTGGGCCTTGAGGGCTGAGTGACAGGAAGCAAAGGTAGGTACGTTAATTTTAGGTTGCCAGAGAACCTCTCAGGAAATTAAACAGTGTTGAAAGCTCATGGTATGGCTGGATGGATGGTGGGTGAGAGTGTAGTGGACAGCTCTTTTAATTCTGTTCATCTGTGACACTGAGGAGACCTTGACGGCCATCCTAAGCACAGAGAACTTCTGTTTTTTTAAGAGGCCCTCAGAAGCTTTGATCCTTTGAGCACTGGGAGCCTGTGATCTGACCGGTGCTTTCACAGACGTGCCCAGCAGCCACACGAGGAGGACAGTACCATGGTCCAGGTGACCCAGCACAGGAAAGGGTGGACAGGGGAGGTGAGGGATAGAGACAGAGCAGAGGTGGAATGTACAGGGCTTCAAGCCTGATTTCACCAACTCCTTGGGGCTACACACACGAGAAATTCAGATTCGCCCCATCCCGGCCTCTTTCTGTGTCCTCAAGGGATGAGTCTACTTAGAGTCTACTCAGAGTCTACTTAGACCCTTAGTTTTCCCATCTGTTAAGTGGGAAAAATAAAGCCAGAATCTCATGGCTCCCAATGGGATACAATCATATGTTATGTTACCATCGAGAATCCTGTGGAAACGCAGACTTGTTTCACTCCTCCTGCTAATAAAAAACTGTCTTCCTACCAGAAGACAGTACCAACAAACTTGCATCTTCTGAGTATCGGAAAGCACTGGTTGGGGTTTGAGCTATTCGCTCACTTATGATCTGAGATTATTCTAAAAAGACTTTGCAGCTTAGGCTAATTGTGTAATTGGGATGTTTCCAGATGAAATTCGACTTGTATTTTTTTTAAAAATGCTTTGAAGAACTGGTTGCCATGGTGCTGTTCTGCTGACAAGATCCTTCACTCGCTCTCACTAAGCAACAGTAATGGGCTTCTGTTTATTCCAAGTTTCAGGTGACCCCACCTGAACATCTCCAAGGAAGCAAGGTAGGAACTGGAAGGAATTAGTGAAGTCCTTCCCTCGTTCTCCTTGATGGGGGTGCATCTCAGCGGACAAGGAGATTTGTCACTGCAGGGGTGGGAGGGCCTAGGAGAGACCCAGCTGGCGGGGAGGGACTTCCCTGACCCCTCTGCCGTGGGCACCTGGGAGTTGGGGAAAGAAACCTCTGTACATCTGCTACAATATAAACTGGATGGATGCTTCGGGATAAGAGCACTAAACCCCTCATATTTGTGGGCAAATCGTTGTTTGCAGAGAGAACTGTCTTTAAGAAATAACACGGTCTTAAAAATTAATATTTATGTTTTTATAGTATTACTGTTCTAAATTGGAGAAAGCCTTTGTTCTAACTCAATTTTCCAACCTACCGGACAATCATTCTTACCCATCGTCCTTCAGCTTCTTGTACCGAGTGTTTGTTATAAGAATGTGAAACATCTTCCCCAGATGCAGTATTTTTGGCTTCATGAAAAGTTTTTCTAGTTCCTCTTCAGTCATGTCAATATTTACCTTGGACAATGCTTTGTATCCTTTTGTTTATAATTCCAGAATTCTCCAAGACAAACTGATTATTCATGACCCTCTGGCCTGCTTTACAATTTAAACATACCTTATGTTGAAGTTTTAAGAGCTTGAGTCCCCCAGACTATTTCCTCTACTTCTCATAGATTCAGAACTTGTAACCTTCCATACTTACTTCACGCCCTGTATTTTCTTTTCCTTTCGGGGATCTTCCAAGCACTTCTGTTTTGTTGAGTATACTCTTGGAACATGAGCAAGTGAACTTTTTCTTCCCTTCCTTTTACGGTCCCAGGATCCCTCCGTCCTGCCAAGGATGCTTTTAGAACATGGCATTGTACCCACCTTCCTTGAACACGCCCATTGTTTCCCCAAAGACCACACTCTTCCGCTTGTTGAATTTCTGGTTGCCGAAACAGAGAACACGTGACCCCACATTTGTTGTCTAAAGACTTTCATTTAAACCCCTCAATTACTAAAAGGAGGTCCCAGTGGTCAACATGACACCATAAAGCTACAGCACATTTTTCTTGAGAAACCCACTTACATAGAGCCAGTCCTCTTTCCTTAATTGCTCAGCATTTTGTGATTCTGTGTTTCCTTCAGTACTCTACATGTGGCTTACAGTCATAGAGGATTTAAGATTTACACAGTATTTCACATTCATTATTACATTTGATCCTCGTAACAATTTTGTGAGAAAGACCCAGAAGTGACCTTCCTGAGATCACAAAGTGATTTGAGTGAACCACAGTTTTTGCCTTTGAGGATATTTATATTAATAAATGATTTGGTTTTATGTAAGTCTTTCTATTCCTGTGAAACACTGTACTTTTTCTTGATTTGGGGACATTGCATGTGCTGTTTGTTTTTCTTGAACTATGCAACTTCTCCCTTTGACCAGCTAAACTCCTATCCATTTTTCAAATGTCAGCTTCAAGTTTTACTTCCTCTAGAAGCATTCCCTGGTCCCCCAAGTCTGGGCTAGGATTTCTTCCTCTGTGTGCCCGTAACACCCTTAAAAATACATAAATACACATAAATAAGTTTATCATACTGTCTGCCACCTAATGAATACTTGACTAGCATTCACTTGTTACTGTCATTCCCCTTCCTATCTCTTACTGTACTGTGCCTCTCCTGCTTGCCACTGTATCCCCACTACCTAGCTCTGGGATGGTGCTCTACAAATAGTGATTAAATAAACAAATGATGCTTACTGTATTTTCTGGTTGGTACAGCTTTGGATCCTTCAGTTCAAGAACAGAAAGGGCTCCAAGAAGGTCCAGGGAATCTGAGGTATTTCCAAGTTCATTCCTTGTAACACCATCTGAATGTTGATAGCTAATGTGGCTATCTGTTGTTTGTCCTACAAAACATCCTTTTCCCTTACTTTGTCTTTACCTTTTCATTTTGGGGAACTGTCCCTTTTCCCGGTTTTGATTAGTGTTATTCAGGTGGGGCTGCCCACATCTTGGGATCAGGAGTAGGCCTAATAAACACAGTCTATCCCCAGGGTCCAATGACTCAACCCAGGCTGGTAACTGTGACTTTTGCTGAAACTCTTCATTAAGAGAGGGTCTTGTTTTCCTTTGACGATCGCAAGCAATAGAAACAAGCATAGAACTTCTGATTCTTTGGGAGCTTGTGGAGAGATCAAAGAAGCCATCACAGAACAAACAGAGTCAAGAGATGGTGACAGACAGAGTGAAGGCTGATGAAGACATCAATGAGTACTGGATTCAGCAGTACCTGATCCTGTGAATTTCCAAATTTATGAACTACAGATTTCCCTTTTGGCTGCAACTAGTTTGAGTTACATTTTTGTCAGTCATGAACAACTGACAGAGTTCTGACTAATTCAACGGAAAACAAAACACCACGGTATTTTACTTACTGACATTAGTGCTTTTCGTTCCTTTGTGGCTTGGCCTTACGCTTTCACTTCACTCTTTAAAAGAGAAAAACAGTCTTCTGCCTGGCCCCCAGTGTTGGGCCTCACCTCGCAGGCCTGCAAGCCCCATACTTGCCGAGCTTCAAGACTGAAGAGAGAGCCCGGAGTCAGCAGCAGAGACATCAGTGGCTTACTGGATGGGGGATCTTACCCGTCTGAAGCAAGGTCCTGGAGTGACTTCCCACTATTTGCAGCAGCGAGTGGGCAGGACACGGTGGCAGTCTTCACTTCCAGGGGGAGGATACCAGTTATAGGAGGAATAGACATCAGGTTGGCTCATGGGTTACCACGGAAACTAGCAGAGGGGCACACCCCTTACCACCCCTTTGTTAAGTTATCAGGTGGAGATGTTCTGATCTAAAGGTTAGAACAAGCACTAGCTGTGGTAGGGGTAAGGATGTACAAAGCCAGTGATGTGAGTAGGTGTAGGTGAAGCAGGCACTGGTCGAGCAGGGGATGTACAGAGGGCAAGAGAACAGCCATCATGGGTGGCCTGACCATATACTCCACCCCTACATACCCTGCACGACCCTTACAATTTTGTTTGCCCCCTCTTCTTCAATATCCCTGGGGTCAGGTATGTAAAGGGGCACTGCAACCAGATACCACGAATACAATACAGACACCAGCAGCTAAAGTGTACCAAGAGCAAGATACCTAGTATGCTAAGAACAGTCATTCGCCAGAATGACTCCAAATTTTGGAGCTAAGCACTTACGGGGTCAATGGAGAGGGAGTCAATGGCAGAAGCGTCCTGTCCAGTTATAAGGAAAGTAAGGCCACCCCTAGTTTTCACAAACTCAGAGCCACCCCTATGGGGAGCCACCCCTATGGGGAGCCACCCCTATGGGGAGGGGAAGGCCCTGGCTCTGAAAGAAACATTCTGATGGCCTAGCCAGGGGTCAGCCGTCAGAGTACAGGTCTGCCTCCCCATGTTATGTTGAGTAACATCAGGGGTGGACCCATTAGGTCTTTTCAAACAGAAAACAGTTAATCCCACTAGTCAGACTTGTGTGTCCAGAAACCAGCCTATTCTATTCCACAGAGCATAGCCCAGGGGGCCTCATGGGCAGTCAGTTGCACAGTAGCATTTACCGACAGGAGTCCTTCTGACATATTGGCATGTGGGATAAAAAGATGGTGAGAGTCTTTTTCCCCCTTTCTCAGTCATCCCCACATAGTCACATTAGCTGGGTCTATTTTTCATGGAAGTCCAGAGAAGGATGACAACAGCATCTCACTGTAGACCCAGCAATTAGATTCATTTTGCAATGAGGCCATGGTTGCTTCCCAGTCCTTGAAGAGATTTTCTCCACTCAGACTAGGGATGAACTGTAACACATCTAACAGGCACAACACAGGGGAGGTAATGACAATTAAGCAAAATGCAAGCAGTACCTGCATTCTGAGATAATACCACACCTGCGTGTGGTTTTTGTCCTGGTCTACAATACATTTCAGAAAACTCAAGTTTTCAGTAATACACGAACGTATCCAAAATCAGATCTACAATGCCACCTAGTTTTACCTTGAATGTCTGAACCACAGCTACTCCATTCTGACTTTCAAATGCATTCCCCTCCACAATGGCCAAAGCAGATGTACAATGCATGTTCAACAGGTCAAACAACAGGCCACTCTGGTCAGTTTAGTTTAAGTTAAACCTTGTACAAGCCATAATGACTTTCCCATACCTCCATATGTGAAGATTTTTCCATCATCTCCCCTTTTGATTGCAAATCTTTCAACAGACCACAAAGTATATGTCCCTCAAAGCCAGGGTGAATACTGCCTGCCTGCCCTCATCCAGATCATGTCCCTCGGTGCTAGGCCTCCTTTATATTTGCCTACTTATCCATGTTTGGGGAAAACTGATCAGATACTGTGAACAAGCTCAGAGGTATGTTGATGGGCAAACACTTTAGAGGCTATACATTTTATCAATTATACTGAATTGTTACATAAGCATTGTACATGTGCTTTTGGCAGCAGACTTAAAGCAAGCAGTGTTACACATCATGAGTAGTTATACTCTGTGACAACTTCACTAGAAAATTTTCTCTTCCTCTTGAACATTCAGGGCAAAAGTTTGGCTAACACATTAACTTTTATAAATGTAGACCTCTCAATTAATAGGACTAGAATTTAATATCTGTTGAAACATAGTATTTTTTCCCTCTAAATTACCCTCATCTCCATCAAACATAGCCATATCAAGACTAATCTGTTTGCAAAATAAGTCTGGTCACGTGACCACATAGGCTCCTCCAAACAGGCTGTGGTCGCATTCCTCAAAAGGAGTCTCAGACTGAATTCCCAAAAAGCCTCTCAAGGCCAGGAAAGCCATGCCAAAGGCCTGCCATCAGATTCTGCCTAGGTGGACTTCTCTCTTCTAGAGATCCCCCAAATACAGAGATTCCTGCACTTGCGGGAAACAGTCTTTCCCATTCACCTGATAAGGCTACTCAGAACCCAAGAGTCTCCAATTTCTGGAGGGATCAGGCAGAGAGAAAAGAAAAACGTTTCAATGCTGTACGTCATAACTAACTTGAGGGGAAGGGCTTTTCTATATCTGGAAAACACTGATCAAAACCAATAATATTCTAGACAAAAACCATAAAAATTATAACCATATTCATCAGTTTACTCAGTAATCAATCCTTTTGTTAACTTTTTATGAAGCCATCAGGTTTTCCCCTAAGATTCTTTAATTTTGTACCCAGTTCAGTGATATGATATGAAATTTATCAGAGATCTGTACTTGTCAGAAGATCCTTCCTATGAATCTTCTTGAAGATGAAGCACTTTTGCAAAAGCATCAGAGTACAACAACTGTCTGCAAATGACAAACGACTTAAAAAGGCACAGTTAAACACCTAATTACAATGTAATTGATAAAGAAACTTGGTTACAATAACTAGAATTATGACCGATTATAATCTTGACCCTTAAAAACCTTAAATCTCTGGTAAAAACCAAGAAGCAAGTAATTGTGAACTGTCATATCAGCATTTCCTGACTGGAAAACTTAACGCTTTATTCTTCCTCTTCTAAGAAGGCAAAGGCAGGTAAACTTAGACCCACCCAGCAATTAATGTTCCAATATTTTACCCTATTTGAAATGACCCAGATCGTCAATGAACTCTCTTCATTTAATTTAGTTTAGTTTCAAGTTACCAAAATCTGGAAAGACTATTACAGATAGACATTCCCCAAACATTATTATTCCTATAGAGTTTTTAAATGCCTCTTTTTTTTTTTTCTTCACTCTCAGGGATCAGATGATTAAAGTTCCTGAGAGCCCAGGTACATCATTTACATCTCAAACGCACAAGAAGAGAAATACCAATTCCTTCTAGGAAGCTAGCTTCCTCTAACTGCATGTCCAAAAACTAGTTTTAGAATGTTAAAAGATTCCCATCTTGGCCATTTTCAGGGATTTTTTTTTTTTTTTTCAGTTTAAACGAATAACAGTAATAGGTAATAATACAAATCATTCACTCACATTCACACGCCTCACTTTCAGAGGAACAAGAATCAGCATTCAAGTTAACCTCCGCCTCAGCTGTTAGCTCAGCGTCTGTGGCCTTTCTTATACGAAAAGCAACGGCCGGCCCACAGCTGCGGCCACCGCCTCAAGGTCTCACCTCGTTTTCCCACTGTAATGGCGGCCATTATCTCCACCACAGCCTCAGGGCCATCTGTGAATTCTCCGCACTCTCCTGGTGGTCCCCACTCCTCAAGGACAGCCACCACGGGGCACCACATACTAGGGGCGGCCACCCCGGGATCTGCCCTGCAACTTTCAGGCCCCACGTGTCAGCGGAGGCCCTGCACCTTCTCACTCCCGCCCTTACTTCCCGGCATCTCGGCGCTCGCGGGAGTTTCCTCCGTCTCCGGGCAGCTCTGCCAATTGCTGGGCTGCACCCCGCAGGCCTGCAAGCCCTGTACTTGCCCAGCCTTGAGACGGAAGAAAGAGCCCGGAGTCAGCGGCAGAGACAGCCGTGGTTTCATGGGTGCGTGGGGGAAGCTCACCCGTCTGAAGCAAGGTCCTGGAGCGACGCCACCCCATGTGGGGCAGAGGGCAGGCAGGACGTGGCCGCCATCTTTGCTCCCGATGCGGGGTGGGACGGGGGAACACCGGTTACAGGGGGAACTGACATCAGATTGGCTCACTGGTTACCAGGGAAACTGGCAGGGGGGCGTGCACGTCCCTCATCACCCCTTTGTAAGTTACAGGTGGAGATGTTTTGCTCTATAGATGCGAACAGTCTCTAGCTGGGGGTGGGGCAAGTACTTAGGAAGGTCAGTCATGGGGGCAGGTGTAGGTGAAGCAGGCACTGGTGGAGCAGAGGATGTACAGAGAGCAAGAGAAGAGTCATCTTGAGTGGCCTGACCATACACCCAGTTAACCTGAAAATTCAATTAAATGGCCTCTTCCAAACAGTACAGTTCATTGAAGTCTAACTATGCACGCTCTTGGAAAGGCCGAACTAGAGGAACCTGACATTTGGAGAAGAGTATTTTGCATTGAAATAGAAACTGAAATAGGAATGTATTTTTACTTGGTTGTTTTGATACCATTTTACTGATAGGACGTTTGGGGAGAAGGGTTTAAGGGGGCAAACAAATACCTAGTTTTTGGTTTATTATCAGTGAACATTATTTTCCCCAATTCTTACCTTGTTGCTTTATTTACAAACCGTAATATATTTTTGCTTTGGAACTTCATCGCTGCTTTCTATCTTGCTTACCTAGAAGCTCTTAGGATATTTAAGGGTTGCAGCCACTGAGATGAGTGTTGATTTCTGCATTGGAGGGATTTTCTATAACTTTATCCCAGAATTAATGAGGACAACAAACAGCTGTGCCGATAAACCCATATTCTGCTTGGTGACACACTCTTGCCAGAGCAACTAGCAGATGGTCTGTCTTGCAGAGGATTGCAGCGGAAAGGGAAAAATGCTGTTAGGAGAGTGGGTCCTACTTATTTGAAGCCAGCTTCCTCCATTTTTCTCCTCGTATTTAGCGTCTTGCTTCCTAATTTTTTTCTCCACTCTAAATTAGGTGGGCAGCCTCTCTTTGCCATGTATATCTTTCCACCTGGTTCCACTTCTCTTTCAATTCCAACATTTTTATTTCTTGGCACTGAAAACTTTGCCCAAACTACTCTTGGGTGAGTGTCTGGGGGTGCTGTTCCATAAGAAGCCTACAGCTTGATTCAATCTCCTGATAAAATTACAAACGGAAAAACAGCAAAGTGAATAAAAGGAGAGAAGAGGTGCTAACTTAGTGACAAAGGCAATCTTGTCACAGTGGTGTTGTCCTAACTGCTGTGAGCCTGGATGCAGAGCACATGCCTGTGCTGAGATGTGCCTGGTGCTGTTTTGTCTTTGACTTTTATTACCATGCCTTGCATGCAATTACCAGTTGGATATCTTGTGCTCCTCTTGGAACATGTTAACCTATGTTGTAGGCCTTGGAGTGTAAGAAACCTACTTGCGAGTGTCTGGAAATCCAGGTATTGTTTTTTGTTTGTTTTAAAATGTCCTTTAAAGAAAGGAAAAGAACCTTCCATTTGCTTCTAAGAAGAAGAAAATAGCCCATTTTCCCAAATGCCTGTTGGAGAGCTAATAGCCCTAGAAACCAGTGTGGGTACTCTATGGATATTCAGTTATTTTAGCTCAGAATTTTGTCTTTGAGTTGTTCGATATCCTCAATTTGGAGCTCTTTCTTGGACATTAATTATCAACCATTCTTTTTTAACTTGTAGATAGTTTACCTAACCCTAAGAGAAGCTTTCTTTTTTTTTCCTCAGGTTTATTGAGATATAACTGACAGATAAAATTGTAAATATCTAAGATGTACAATGTGATGGTTTGAATGTGTATACACTGTGAAATGATTACCAAAGTCAAGTTAATTAGCACATCCATCATCACACATAAGTTACCGTGTGTGAGTGTGTGTGTGTGTGTTTGTGTGTGTGTGGTGAGAACACTTAAGATCTACTCTCTTAGCAAATTTCAAGTATCAATACAGTATTTTAACTATAGTCACCGTGCTGTGTCTTAGATCCCCAGAACTTACTCATAACTGACCAACATTTCCCCATTTCCCCGATCCCTGGTAACCACCATTCTATTGATTCTATGAGTTCGACTTTTTTAGATTCCACATATAAGTGAGATCATATTTGTCTTTGTGTCTGATTTCACTTAACATAATGTTCTCCAGTTTCATCCATGTTGTCACAAATGGCAGAATTTCCTTCCTTTTTATGGTTGAATAATATTTCATTATCTATCTATCTATCAATGTCACATTTTCTTTATCCACTCCTCCATTGATGGACACTCAGGCTGTTTCCATATCTCAGCTATTGTGAATATTGTTGCAATGAACATGGGAGTGCAGATATCTCTCTGAGATACTGATTTTATTTCTTTTTGATATATACCTAGAATGCGATTGCTTGATTAAGAAAGACTTTATTCTAGGAATTGTTTTTGATGGTCTCAGGATGGAAAACTACTCAAATCAAAAGGCTCTGAGATACTGAAGCCACTTTTGTAACTGGCTCCCAGAGAATGTTCTTGAAATGCTAACCCCATAGGGAAAGTGTGTACTTGCTGGTAGGGGAACAAGCCTTAAGGGAGATTGTCAGGGTTTCCTTAAACACCAAAGACACTTGAACTATGTGACACAGAGGGTCACTTCCAGTTCTGATATTATCCAGGAATGTGGGAGTTCCTTTTTCTACAACCTCCCTTCCAGGTGGAAGACATCTAGCTTTTGCCTGAGTGTCTTCCACGATAGAGAGCTCACTCCCTGAGCAAAGCATTCTTTGGGGTTTCTGTAATTGTGAAGGTTATCTCCCCACTCCCTGGAACTCCCATGGAGCCTCTCTTTGGAGCAGAAAGGACCCAGCAAATCTCTCTTCACATTACAGTTCTTCAGTGCTGTCCTATCTTCTTTAAGTCATTCTTTGGGGGGCTAAACATGTCTATGGTGTTAACTGTTGTCCAGACATTTTATCATATTGACCACTCTTGTCTGTAGAAACTCCAACTAGTCAGGGTCTATATTAGAAAACAACGTGAAGAACTGAGGGTGTTCAGGTGATAGAATTGCGTATCCACGCTGACAGGGATATGGTATCCTAGATGTGGTCTAACCAGTGCAGAGCAGGCTGGGGCTAAGGAATCCCCTTCTGGAAGCTTTTTATGTTCTTGTTTATAGGAGAAACATCTGCCTCTAAATGCCAAAATAATCCTGGCTCACAGGCAGTACCTAAGATTTGATATTTGCTGGGATATACAAAGAACCATGTAAAGTCAAATTTATTCAAAATCCAAACCGTGATTTCTAAACTGATACCACCTTTGGCTCCTCCTCTTGACTTTGCTGTTTCTGAGTGGGAGCCAAACTCTTCCATGCATCTCTGACTTCCTTTTCTCCACCATCTTCCTCCAAACAATGTGATGGTTTGAATGTGTATACACTGTGAAATGATTACCAAAGTCAAGTTAATTAGCACATCCATCATCACACATAAGTTACCGTGTGTGTGTGAGTGTGTGTGTGTGTGTTTGTGTGTGTGTGGTGAGAACACTTAAGATCTACTCTCTTAGCAAATTTCAAGTATCAATACAGTATTTTAACTATAGTCACCGTGCTGTGTCTTAGATCCCCAGAACTTACTCATAACTGACCAACATTTCCCCATTTCCCCGATCCCTGGTAACCACCATTCTATTGATTCTATGAGTTCGACTTTTTTAGATTCCACATATAAGTGAGATCATATTTGTCTTTGTGTCTGATTTCACTTAACATAATGTTCTCCAGTTTCATCCATGTTGTCACAAATGGCAGAATTTCCTTCCTTTTTATGGTTGAATAATATTTCATTATCTATCTATCTATCAATGTCACATTTTCTTTATCCACTCCTCCATTGATGGACACTCAGGCTGTTTCCATATCTCAGCTATTGTGAATATTGTTGCAATGAACATGGGAGTGCAGATATCTCTCTGAGATACTGATTTTATTTCTTTTTGATATATACCTAGAATGCGATTGCTTGATTAAGAAAGACTTTATTCTAGGAATTGTTTTTGATGGTCTCAGGATGGAAAACTACTCAAATCAAAAGGCTCTGAGATACTGAAGCCACTTTTGTAACTGGCTCCCAGAGAATGTTCTTGAAATGCTAACCCCATAGGGAAAGTGTGTACTTGCTGGTAGGGGAACAAGCCTTAAGGGAGATTGTCAGGGTTTCCTTAAACACCAAAGACACTTGAACTATGTGACACAGAGGGTCACTTCCAGTTCTGATATTATCCAGGAATGTGGGAGTTCCTTTTTCTACAACCTCCCTTCCAGGTGGAAGACATCTAGCTTTTGCCTGAGTGTCTTCCACGATAGAGAGCTCACTCCCTGAGCAAAGCATTCTTTGGGGTTTCTGTAATTGTGAAGGTTATCTCCCCACTCCCTGGAACTCCCATGGAGCCTCTCTTTGGAGCAGAAAGGACCCAGCAAATCTCTCTTCACATTACAGTTCTTCAGTGCTGTCCTATCTTCTTTAAGTCATTCTTTGGGGGGCTAAACATGTCTATGGTGTTAACTGTTGTCCAGACATTTTATCATATTGACCACTCTTGTCTGTAGAAACTCCAACTAGTCAGGGTCTATATTAGAAAACAACGTGAAGAACTGAGGGTGTTCAGGTGATAGAATTGCGTATCCACGCTGACAGGGATATGGTATCCTAGATGTGGTCTAACCAGTGCAGAGCAGGCTGGGGCTAAGGAATCCCCTTCTGGAAGCTTTTTATGTTCTTGTTTATAGGAGAAACATCTGCCTCTAAATGCCAAAATAATCCTGGCTCACAGGCAGTACCTAAGATTTGATATTTGCTGGGATATACAAAGAACCATGTAAAGTCAAATTTATTCAAAATCCAAACCGTGATTTCTAAACTGATACCACCTTTGGCTCCTCCTCTTGACTTTGCTGTTTCTGAGTGGGAGCCAAACTCTTCCATGCATCTCTGACTTCCTTTTCTCCACCATCTTCCTCCAAATAGTTACTTCTTCCCCATAGCGCATCCTGTTCTTCCTGGCCCCAGTTCCTTTCCCAAGGGCAATCCACCTTCCAGCCGATACTAGGAGTGTGCAAAACATAGGGCATTCCTGTACTAGTTTGTACCATCAGACCTTCTTCAGGTTGCGACAAAACAACTGGCTCTTTGGCAGTGCTAATCTGCATTTTCTTAAGACATATATGCAAGAGGGAAAAAGTGCATGTGACAAGAAGAAGATGCAGAACAAAATTATCCATCTTCTTAAAGGGCCTCATGTTGAAAAGGCCACAAGAGGAACACATGCTCAAACTGAGTAATCATCTACAAATAGTTAAAACAAAAGTTCCTCCAGCCACGACTACACCTAGAGGAGTGGGGCAGAGGTTCTGATTGAGAACTTTGATTTCCCACAGATTGTTTGAGTCTTAAATGAAATTTGGAAAGGTTCCCTGACATCAAAGGCTGTTCCTTTTGGCTAATGAATTGAGTATGCTGTGCCTGTCCTCCCCCGAGCCCCCCAAGACTGGGAACATATGTCAGATTCTCCCTTTGCCAGTAATTTGGAGGCTTATGATAATAAAACATCCTTTTTCTATGCAAAGGAAAGGGTGGTCCTGGGGAATGTTAAGGCAGCAGAGAAGAGCAATGATTGACTCCTGCCTGAAAAAACATACAAAGCCTGATCAATCCCTATCTGAATATCATCTGCATAATTTGAAAATAACACACTGAAGGGAACAGGACCAACCTCACTATCTTGCTCACATATACATCTGGAACAGCTGCCAGGGCCTCTCGGAGTTGATTTTGTTCAGTTCGGCAGCTCTCACTTGAAACCCAGGCAGAAAATGAAAGTGAGCAAATTTACCTCTGGCATTCAAAGAAATGCTTTTGGTCAAAGAGAGTATTTCTGACCATGACTCATTTTCAAAAGAAGCATTGAATTCGCTTTGTCATATTTGCCTGGATTGGGCTCAATCGGCCCTTTTATGATTTTTAAAATATCCTATATAGCCGGGATGGCATTTATTAGGCTTCAGCTATTCAATATTGCATTTCAATATATAAAAGTCAGTGTTCAATTGAATATTGAGTTTTCTAAGGAAGTAAACCTACAGGAAAGAAATTTGCAAGAATCTAAAATAAATGAGCTTGAGGAAGATCAAAATGCCCTTTTGGCTGTTTCAAAGATCAAAAGATCTCTCTTTTACAGAAATCAGGAGTGGTTTGAATAGCCTCTTTCCTCCACCGCAAAGCCCCGTTTTTTCACTATCATTGATAGCTTGGGACTGCACCATATTGGTATGAGAAGCCCTGGGGAGGAGGGAAGATGGTATCAGTCCTCCCAAAGCACCCAGATCGTTTGTGTCTGGAATAGCAGGTTTTTCATTTAATTTAGTCTCGAGCCCAGTAGAGAGAGAAAATGAAAATCTGTCCTCAGTTCCTTCAGGAGGAGGGGTAGCCTTGAAGGACATGAGAGGGTCTCTTGATAATTGTTTTTAAAGCCTGTGAGTATCTTTGTCTCTGTTTCTCAGAGAGGCTGGATTATATTGGATTATATATCAGGAGGTTATCTTTGGGTTCACACTACCCTCAGTTCTGCAAAACCTTAGGAAGTTGTCTAATCTCCCCATGTCTCTATTGCTTCATGTGTTAAGTGGGGATAATAATATGCAGTTCATTGACTTAAGCTCCTTCCTACCTCGGGGCCTTTGCTCATGCTATTTCTTCAACCTAACTTGTGCTCAGCCTCCAGGATTCAGCAGGAATGGCTTTTCTTCTGGGAAGCATTCCATGAACTCCCAGACCAAGTTATACCACCTCTTTTTCTCCTATCAGACAGTGTGCTATGGTTTTCCTTTGTTGCAGTTGCCTTAACTGTAACGGAGAACATTCTGTGTGAGTACTAGTGTCATATATCTGGCTCCCTCTATAAGGGGTAGGGAACTTAGCTTATTCACCCATGTCTACAACTAAAACAGAAACACAAACTAAACGTTTGTTGAGTGAATGAAATTAATGGAGATAACGTGGATCAAGAAATGGCAATTCCTACTATTCCCCTGTACTGTGAGCTCCTGGGGGCCAGGGTGAGCCTTGCCTCTCCACAGTGTTGAGGTGGAGCCTTGACAGAGTAGCTGATCCAGGAACGTCTGTGGATGTGCAGACAGACGTCATCAATCATCTCTCCAGCCAACTGTGTACTTCACCTGCCTGTTTCTTTGTCTTCTCTCTGAGAGCATGTTATTGGAACCCTTGTTCATCCCCTTGTGATGCAGGTTTTCTCTTTCCTGGGATGATTCTTCTGATTTCACAGAGAGCTCCCTAGGAGAGGTCTGCAGTGAGAGGCAAGAAAGTGGGCGATGACCCTGGTGTGTCCAGCACTGGTTAAAGTGTTGAGTGGGGGTTGGGAGGAGCTGGAGAAATCAGCCCAGTGAGACTTACAAGTTATATCATATATATATATATATATATATATATATATATATATATATATATATATATATATATGTTTAACAGCTTTTAACTTTTAAACATCACCACCATCTATATATATATATATATATATATATATATATATGTTTAACAGCTTTTAACTTTTAAACATCACCACCATCATTATCATCTCCATCACCATTAAGAGCTAAAACTTTCTCTACAGTATAAAAAAACCGTTGCCTCCCTCTTCAGGAAGAAAAAAAAAAATTCCCATCAACACTATAAGCCATTTATGGTTGGAAATTCACCATTAGGGTCTTTTTCCTTGGGTTAAGGCAAATACCCATAAGAAGTTCTTTTATTAGTTATTAACTACTTATTGTAAATTAGTTTATCAACTCATTTAGTCTGTGAAGATGGTGGTGGGGGAGCAAGCATTAAGGGACTTGGTTGCTTATGTAGGCAGGAAGTGTCTCTGCCAGAGTTTAGTTGTAGATAATAGAATTCAGTCTAGCTATTCTTTTTAAAGCAAAAATGGATTTCATGCAAGAAATGAGGAGCTTACAAAAATCCCTAGAAAGGCTGGAGGAGGAGGCTTTCAGCAGAATTTCCAGGAGTCACACCCTAGAACAACACCTCAGAACTGACCCACTGAGGTAGCTGCTGCCTCTGCCATGATCAAGCTGGTGAAGAAGAAAGTCACCTCGACAACTGCTGGCTCTTGCACCTCACCACATCTACCCCAACCTGCACCAACAAAGCAACCCTTGACTTGCCTCTCAGTGGTCACAGTGCTAGGGTGTGGACCCACATGTCTCCTCCTCGTGCTGGCTAGCAGAAAGGGTAGGTTCAGCCTCCACCTCGACACTTACTTTCAGCTTCAGAATGTCCTGGGGGAGTGTCTGCTTGGCTGAAGTCAGGTTTCATGTCAAACCTAAGCTGCAGAGCACCCCGGGAAATGGGACCATTTAGCTTGTCAGCCTCTGCAGGGCCAAACAGTGGCTCTGAAGGGGTTGGAATGGATGAGGGTGAGCCAGCCTACAGGCTTCGTGGTGGGGGTACAGGAGAGCATTTCTGAGAGAAAGGGAGAAGGGGCCGAAAACAACCTTGACTGACCTCGCCACTTTGCTTAGAGCTGGTCCTGGTTATTCAGAGGAGGCATTTTAGGAATGCCACATCAGGGAGACATTAGAGTTTTCTTTGGGCGGTGGTTTTGAGGTCTGCATGCTGACCTATTTATTTTCTTGAGTAAATAAATAGCCTCCTTCTTCTATGCCCCTGACATTTATGGGGGGTGTTTTAGTTCCCTCCTTACCGGAAGAGGAAAGGTGTTCAGACTCATCTGCAACTGGGTGGCCTTTCTTCAGGCTGGTGTCCACTGGACTGAGAAAACACTCTCACTACAGTTGTTGAAAAGAGAAGAGTTAGATGCACCCCAGGAATAGGTGGCACTTCTACCTTCCAGGTAAATCGCTATTTCTCTGATGAGGAGACTCCAAATGAGGGCTCAAAGTTGTTCACTTTTGGATGGATCACGGAAACCCCTCTGGGTTTTGGAAGCAGGCAGTCAGTGGCGCTATCCTGCCATCTTCTTTTGAACATTCAATCCAGCAAACACCTTAAGCTTTAATAAACATCTTCTCTTTTAATAGCATTGACTCCAAGCTAATAAGGCAACTAGCGCATCAAGTGAACGTAAATTTCTCATTAACAATTTATGTAACTTTGTTGAAGAGAGCAATTCCAACTTCTGCTAACTGAGTTTATAACAAAAAAGATGGATCCATTTTACTACCGCCCTCAGGACCTTAATCACACTCTGGGAAAGGTAAAGTGACTCTCATTAGCAGACTAAGAGCTAAAATCCAGGATGGGATAGAAGGTTCCAGAACACAGTAAGAGCCCAAAAACTTCAACAGGATTATAAAGCAGAGGCACAGACTGGCATTTCACAGTGTTTTGAATTTTATTGGCCAGAGGAAGAGCCCTTTGACTTGAAGCTAAAGCCGTGCATAAGACTTTGAAGATGCTGGCTTTAGGATGTGGGTGATGTGTTCAATTCTCCCTCTGTACTTAAGATCTTTCTGTGGAATGTGGCACAACGTGCTGGGTAGACCTGTAAGAGGACTTACCCTTTTCAGCTGATCCAAAGCTTTTCCCTCTGGCTGCAGGAGGTGGCTGTAATTTAGGAGTTTCATAACGAAGGGCTGAGCGAGACTTCCTAAAGTGACAGCCCTGTGGGCAGAAGAACATGTGGCGTGTCTGTGATCGGCCACATGTGATTGAATTTGAAGGGATTTAATAATTCTTCTTGAAATTCTCAGCTTTTCCCTCAGACATTCCTCTGGAAGCCTGATTAAATGCGTATTATTTCTTCTTAAGTGATTTTACAGGTTTGCTTATTTTGGATTTAGGAGCATCAACACATTTTAAAAGGTATTAGTGGGCTCTACTGCTGGATACTTGTTCTCTAAATCATTAACTTCACTATCAGCCTCAGATAATAAGAAATCTTTCAAATGTCACTTTTTTTTTTCTTCTTGCACATTCATTCAGGCAACAAGTATTTTTTAAACACCTTCTGTGTGCTAAGTTCTAGAAATACTCCAATGAACAAGACTGGCAAGGTCTTGCTCTCACTACAGTGTAGAAATTTAAATGAAAAGTTTGGTAAAGTCTATATTGTTGTGAAATCAGGAGGAATGAATTTGAATTTGAATTAGTCTTCCTCTCCCATTCAATAAAAATCAAGGTCAAATGCAGAGACACAAACAGGTTATGGTTCCTCTGCGTTCTGTTGGTGTGTGGTAACATTTAAAGTTGGAAGATGAGGTGAGTGGCGGGGGGGAACTACTATTTTCCTCTTGTCACCTTCTCCCAAGGTACCTGTTCCATAGAATTTGAAATTGTCCAACTGTTCTAAGCCTGTAGCTCCAAAAGAGAAAATGTGCCGGCAGAAATCCTTGCACTGCCTGTTTGGGGAGACACATCTTTGCTACTACAGTGTATATAAAATCTTCTCTCTGTGTCCCATTATCAGGGCTGGGGTGCAAGGTGCTGGGACCGAGGGGGAGAGGGTAAAGGGACTGTGATTAAGTGAATCATTTAAATCATGATGGAGAAGGGACTCAAAAGGCAAGAGCTAGGTAACTGGAACTACCTGGAGAGGTGAGGCAAACAACGGCAACAAGTGCTAGTCACAAGGTCAGGAACAAGTAGGTCAAGGTGAGGGCTTGGAATGGAGGCCGTGAGACATGATCGGCTGCAGGATATTGTTTTTCTATTTATGTGAAGCCATGTTGTCAAGTGTCACGGGTAAGGCCTTGTCAGCTTAAAAGCCTTTGTTGGGGCCACGCACACAGAGCTCACCAGAAGTGGCGAGCTGTGCAGCGGCGGGAAGGCTGGCCTCAGAGCAGCCTGTTCACTTCTCCCGTGGCTTGGGGGAGACCTGGATGAAGAAGGATGTGGGAGAAGAGCCAAGGATGCCACCATCTTCAGGAGAAAACAGTGGTTAACCCAAAACAAGGAGTTCAGCAGCGTCCCTAAAGCTGAGACTTTACAAAGTACTTTCCCACCCATCTCACCTGTTCCTCTCGACGGCCCCGATGCAGACGGGTGGCTGGAGGGGGGATGGTTCTTCTCACTTGACGGATGATGAAACTGAAACCAGCGAGAGCAAGTGACCCTACATGACTGTGTAGGGTCAGACTGAGAGCTTGAGTCCAGAGCTCCGCATTTTAGCTGCAATTCTCTTTCCAGTACAATTTACATAGTATTCAAATGCTATGTAAAAATAAGCAATAATGAAGCACAGCATCATAAACGTATTGACCCCCTGGAACCTGCGGTTGTTTAGCCAAGTCTCTGTGATTCCTTTGGAGACTTTGGCAGTCCCCATGGCTGCCGTCTCCTTTTTCATCTTTCTGGACTTGATTGGCACTGGAGGAAATGTGTCACTGAGCATTCACTACGTCTGCTCCCCTCAACATACAGACTGGCATTCTATCTACAGCCTCAGTCCTATGGGTAATTACGATCGTGGAGTACCAGGAAACATTTATTCAGTAAGATTTCACTCATTTGCTTATTCGATTGCTGAATTATCTTCCAGGAGTAAATCAGAAGGTTTTACCATGCTATTTGCTTACTTTAGTTGGGAAATCTGAGGGAAATGAGTCCAATTCACTCTTTACATTTCTAATTAAAACTTGTTACATTTCAAGCTTTTTGACAGAAAAAAAAAGACAAGAAACATTGTGTAGAAGGCAGCTTTGAGAAGACACAATCCATGTGGTTGCTTGAGCAAGAAGGGTTAAAAAAGGCAACAACAAAAAATCTGCTCGTTTTTGCTAGCTTAAAAAAAAAACAACTTAAACCATCCTCCAAATGTAGCTTAATCCATTTTCAGACTCTATACATTATGCATCAAGATTTTGTACAAAAGGAATTTGAGAGGAGCATTTGCATGAAACCACTTCAGTGGATTAAATTTGTAGTTCAGCATATTAGACTCAAAAAGTATACAAGACATTTTTGAGCCCTGCCTCTTTCCTTATGTGCAAAGTTCCTACTTCAGGTAAGTAACTTTTTAAGAATGGGTGGATTCCAGCAGCTGTTTTGAAAAAAAAATTAAGAAAGGGTTGGGTCTTCCTTCCACTTAGCTTAGCAATGGCTACAGAATCTTGAAGAACATAAAGCATAATTGAGAAGGTTGATGTAAGCAGTTCTGCAGTTCCTGAGGTTCTTTCAGGCAAAGCCACCCTATCCAAGGTGGAAAAACTAACGTGAAGCGACATTCCCAATGACAGGAGCTCATACAGGTACCTCTGCAATGACTGAAAATGCTCCCAGCTTCTGTACAAAATGGACTTGCCACTATGGTTGAACAACTGGATGGAAAGCTCAGAATCAGTCATCCAGATGTCTTCACCTAGTGGCAGTCAAACATCATTGACACCACATCTGGATGTTTGGAGGGCTACTGCAATTATTATTTTGTTAAGTAATGGATCATTGGGATCTTGGAAACATAGTATCTATTTTCTCTTACCCTAGAGTACACGTGCCACCAGAGGAACATACTTTAATGGAGGAAAAGTCTGGAGCATCCAAAAAGCAACCCATTTCTGGGCTGTAAATGATGGGAGGTCCTAGGTTGACAGGCAGTGTCTGACCCCAAGGCATCATTACCTTGGGCTGTCCAAACCATGGGCTGTCCAAACAATCTAAAGAGTATCTGAGAGTTTCTATGGTAACTTTTATTTTTTTAAGTGCTGAAAAGTTTCTAGGGGCATGGCTGGTTGCCTGGGCTACAGTGTTGTGTTGACAGCTCTGGTCCTTTTCCTGGCAGCTGAAGATTAGGACAGTGACCAATGAAAGTACGGAGTTCTCCTCTGAACTTTCTGTCAGACTGGTGATTCATTTTGACACCTACATTTTATGAATGCTGTGAATTCAATGCAATGTAGTTGTTGAGGTGTCTATATTCAAATTGGATTCCATTAACTTTATGGTGTGATTAAATGTCTGAATCATACGGACTCTGGGTTGAACTTATGTGCCTTCTGAAAGCACTTTACAAGATTGGCACCTTCAATGAGTGTAATCTGATGCATGGGATTAGGAGAACAAAACCTGAAAAGATATCAGCTCAAATATAACAAGGATCTAACAACCCAAATTTGAGACTTGAGGTGGACACTCAGACTCACTCTCAGATATGCAGAGTGGAGCGCTATTCAGCATGCATATTTTTTCCTTCAGAATACTTGATTTTTGACATTAGATGGGACTTGGTGGTCTGCAATTAGGGTGTTTTTCAAACTTTAAAGTACCTAAGCATTAACTGGGGTGCTTGTTAAAAATCCCAATTTCCAAGTCCTGCCTTCTGATTCTGAAGGGCTGGAGTGGGGTGCAGGAATTATGGACCTCCTTGGGAGAAACTGACTTAATCCTCTTACATCTGGAGAAGTGATGTGGCTCACCTATGGCCTGGATTGCAGCTATGGGTAACAGAGCAAGACCCAGAACTAGATCTCTTTACATTTTCTTCAGGGATCTTTTATCAGCTACGTAGTTCACACTCATCAAGATCGATATTTATGACGTGGAAATTGTCAGGTTTGAAAGCCACATGTACCATGTTAGAAAAAGTAGAGAAAAATATGGAGTGGCAGAGAGAGAGTGAGTGAATGAGTGAGTGGCATATTGCTTGCCATTTACCAAAAATGAATTTTTATATCTAAAAGTTTAAGGTACTCCTGAGGTGTTAAATGGGAGCTGCGCAATGCTTCTTCATATATTTGAATCAATTTTAGGCAGTTCCTGACACAGTCATGTATAAAATACTTTCATTTCTGCATTTCTCTTTGTGGATTTCTTTGCCTTCAAATACCCTACAAATATATAGCATTTGGAAATTCCAGAATTGATGAAATTAAAAACTCTTTCATTATTGCTGACCATTTGTACTTATTCTTTAATTTTTTAAATTTGTGAATTATTTTTTCAGATTCCTTCTAACTTCCTATGGCATTGTTAGCATTTTTTGTATTGATTTTTAAGAGCTGTTTATATATTAAAGTTATTAACTTCGTATCTGTCACACATCTTGCTGAAAGTATTTTTCTCAGATTTTTGTTTTATTTTTATTTATGGTAAATTTTCTTTTACATGAAGTTCAGAATTCTTCTGTAGTTAAAATTATTTTTCTTGCCTGTTCTTGTCTTTGTAATGTTATTTCATTTCTTTTATTTGTTAAGCCCTCTGTATCACGAGATCAGGAAAAGAGTCACTCATACTTTCTTCTAGTTATTTTGTAGTTTTAATATTTGCATTTAATGCTTTAACTCGTTGGTATACTCTGTGAAATGTAACATATAAAACATAAACATATAACATACAAACATTTTTCCTTAAATAATTAATTGTCCCAGCATCATTTCTTATAGATTCCTTTACTTTCCCATTGGTTTATCAGGTATATCATAAGTACCCTTTATTGTACACTGAGATACTGTGCTAAATATTTTTAATGAGTTTTAAATTTTAATGAATGTAGATTTCATTTGATCCTTACAATAAAATTCTTGTATAGTTATTTTTATTCCCATTTTACAGATGAGTGAACTGAGGCTTAGATAGCTAATAATGCTTGTCTACAGAAGGCAGATCTGAGAGGGGAATCTCAGGATTTAAGTGCCTCCAAATTCATAGACTCAGCCACCCAAGTAAATTTCACCATAAGACAGATTCTGAGTATTATGGCTCTTTGGGGGTTCTTTATTCTGTTTTACTAATTTGGCTGCTATTTTTGCACTAATATCACAATTTAAAGTATTTTAGCTCTGTAACGTTTTTAAATCAGAAAGCCATCTCCCCTTGTTACTGTTTCAGTATTCACGTTGACCTCAGACTAGCATTAGTAAATACAAATCCTAAGATTTTTCAATGGAATTACACTTAAAATGACATCTTTACAGTATTTAAATTTTGTATCAAGCAAAATGCCCATTAGGACAGTTTTATATTTTTCTTCACATGGGTCCTTTACCTTTCCTATTTTCACCTTAAATATTTTGTATGTTTGTTACTACTGTAAGAGATTTTTTTCCCCATTATATTTCCTAACCATTATTAATTTGTAAAAAATCTATTTTTAGTCTTTATTTTTTAATCTGACTTATTTTTTTAGAATAGATTTTCTCATGAATTTTCAATGTATATAATCTTATAATCTACAAATAATAATTATTTTAGCTTTGTGTTAATTATACTTTTAACTTCCTTATGTTGTCTTATTGCAGGGGTAAGAAAAGCAAAATACCAGTGGTGAAAACAGCCAGCCTGTGTTGTCTACTTGCCTTCTCCTCTTCCTTCTACAAAACATTCATGAAGTTCCTACTCTGTGCCAGGCACTGTGCTAGATCTTGCAGATAGAGCACAGAACAAGATAGAAACAGCTCCTGCCCTCCTCGAGGTACAGCCTGGGCAGGGAGACAAACAATAAACAGGTAAATTATACGACTAATTCATTAATTCCAACCCTTATCTCACTTTTGACTCTAATGGAAATGCATCTGGTGTTTCAATCTCAGCCAATCTGAGATCTTCTTTAACCTGCTGTGTTCTTCTAAGGCTAGTTTGTAGTTTTTTAAAGTCAGGGATGTCCCTGGAATTTTAAGAAAAGGCTTCTCAACGTTGCCTTTTTTTTTTTAACCTCTTGTCAATCCACCCATTTTATAAGCAGTAAACCCAAGGCTCAGATGGGTAATGCAGCATGCCCAACATCTTGCAGTTTTTGTGACAGAATCTTCCGTGGAATCCACCTTCTAGAAGTCATCTCAGTGCCATCAGGGCGATGGGTCTATTCACCCAAAGCTAGGCACCAGTGTATCCAACTCAGATTGGGAGCTTCTTCAGAGTAGGAGCCGTTTCTGGGAAGCGTTCTCTGCTTCCCTGGGTCCAAACGGTACCCGATGCCTTCTAATGGTTGCTGCTGTAAAGACTCCCTACCGGAGAGGGCAGGGAAAACGGGTAACCAGGCTTCCAGTGGGTTGGTCCAGAAGCTGGCAAAAGGGCAATGACACTGAAAGGCTAGGGTGCAGCATCAACCTCTCAGAAGTGATGTGTACTTCTTGTTAGTTAAAAAAGTTAATAGAGAATTTATGGAAAATACAGAAAACATTTAAAAATCACCTGCAACCTTACCATCAACAGATAACTCCCATTTTATTCAAATGCTTTATCTTTGCATATCATTTTTTCCCACAAAACACATATCATATTTAATGATAGATTTTCCCTCTAAATCATGAACAATTTCCCAAGTCTGTAATTGCATCATCTTTTTGTTTGTTTTGTCTCCTCAGTTTAGCCCTGGCCCTTGAGTTTTGCTTTGCAGTGCTCTGGTGATTCATCTGTCTATTCATTTTGAAATGGTTCTAACAAATAAAGGAGCCTATGAGGACACCTTGAATAAAGACACTTAACTGAATCTAAAATGGTCACACTTGGTTGAATGAATGATGACCTTGTCATCAAAATTTCAGCAGAAAGGAAATGGTACTAATAATTCAATATGAGTCTAGCACCTTAAGAGATGAATAGATTTGGTTTCAAAAATTTCTAGCTAATTTTCATAGACATGTTGGAATGCAGTAGCTCCTTCTGTGGCAAACATTTAAAAAACCATACCCACACATAGAGATAATAATCAGCACCAGTAGCACAATCTTTGAAAAAGAAGAAAAAAATAACTTTTGTCTATCTACCTACCTATCTATCCACCTGAATTTGGAATTGAAGAATGCTGAGAATGCTAGGACATTCCAAGGTATAAAACGTTATGGGGGCTTCCCTGGTGGTGCAGTGGTTGAGAATCCGCCTGCCAATGCTGGGGACATGGGTTCAAGCCCCGGTCTGGGAAGATCCCACATGCCATGGAGCCTGCGGTCTAGAGCCCGCGTGCCACAACTACTGGGCCCGCGCGCCTAGAGCCCGTGCTCTGCAACTGGAGAAGCCCCCGCAATGAGGAGCCTGTGCACCGCAGTGAAGAGTGGCCCCCACTCGCTGCAACTAGGGAAAGTCCACACACAGCAACAAAGATCCAACGCAGCCCAAAATAAAAAATAATAATAATAATAAATTTTTAAAAATATTTTTAAAAAACCCCCCCAAAAAAATGTTACAGAGGAAATATCATTTGGTGGAGTAGAAATGGCAGTGACCTGCCCAAAAGCCGTTCTATGTTTTTTTCCCTCTTGAAGGGAATCCCAATTTTGTGCAGCTGTTGGCTGACCATGTGTTTCAGGGCCACTCCCCCCGCCGCAGTTGGTGCATCCTGACTCACCTAAGTCAATCCTGATCATTCTACTTCCCTTACCAGTATCTGGTTTAGGATTGATCATGTGATACAACTCTGGCCAAACGGACACAGGAGAAACGCCACTGGCAGGCTTTGGGAAAAGTTTTTCTTCCTGTTAAAATGAAATGTAAGAGAAGAAAAAATTTGTGAGGACGTAATTGTCATTTTGGGATTAGGAGGGGACAACTTAGGACAAAAGTCAAGGTGCTGAAGAGGACACCACAGACAGAAAAGATCTGGGTCCTCGATGATGTCGCTGAGGCTCCCTACCTCTGAACTTCTTTTTTGTAAGATTATGTAGTGTATTTTTATAATTTTTTGAGCCATTTTGAGTTTAGGATTTTACTGACTTGTAGCCAAAAGCATCCTAACTGGCGCAGGTGGTCACCAATAGCAAGTAAACAACTGGTGACTGAACATGTTTAAGGGAGGGAAAAAATAAGCTCTTTCTATTTCCAACTCTGTCTGTGATCTGACTGTGCTGTTTATTTTAAGCTATGGACTGCGAACTACCCAAATCAGAAATAATACTTCTGAAATAAATATTAGTCTTTAGAACTGGATATAGTTAACATCAAGTAGCCAACATATCAATATTTGCTCTAGTAGGGGCCTTAGCCGGGTTCTAGAGTAGGCATCTAGTAAATAATTTTTAGTGAATCAAGGAGTATTTCAGCTGAGGAAATAACCTTGGCCTAAGGGAAAAACTATTAGCAAATTAATAGTCTAGAGTCTTGTTTATACTTATTATATTAGAGAAATCCCAAGCCATCCATAGACATTTAAAAAATTACTAGCCTCACTTAAAATAGGAAGTGTTGAAGGTGTGGCCTCTCGTGGGAGTTTCCTGAGTGTGTAGTTCATCATACTTATGAGGCTCAGTCAATTATTTCATAGAATGTCAGTTTAGGAGGGACTGTGGGCTTATATAAGCTAAGAAGTAATTACTTTATGAAATAAAACTATAAGCGGGTCCCTAGTTAATGAATTTGCTGGTTTTCTCCCAGTTTACAGACATTGACCCATATGAGACACGCTACATATGCATAAACACAGAGAGACATATTCATTGAGTTAATTAGGGCAGGCTTAATTGCAGCAACAGACAGACCCAAGAGTGAAGTCACTCTCAGAAATGGAAGTTTCTTTCCCCCTCATATGACGGTCTGGGCATGTGATCTGAGTTGGTAAGTGTCACCTGTCATGTGGCCCTTCAGGAACCCAGGCAGACAGCTGCTTTATCACATTTGAGTCATCACTCTCCTTGCTGCCATCCAGCCAGCAGAGAGGAAGAGGAGAGAACGTGGAGGAGGTATGGTCTGGTCCTGAGCCATACCCTTCAAGCAGCACATTTCACTTGTACTCACATTCCCCTGGCTGGAACTTGGTCCCATATCACACCTCACTGCAAAGCGATTTGGAGTTAGCAATAATAGGAGAATGGGTTTGCTGCACCGCTTCTGACATGTGTGGTGTCACGGAAAGAGGACCAGGGACCTTGTCCTCCCTGGTCGCTTCTCCCCACCGCAGTTAGAGTCCTCTTTGCATAGTTCAAAGGTGCTTGTCCATCACCAGCCACCTGCAGGTCTCTGCTGAAAACCCTTCAATAACTTACTGTATTCAGGATAAAGACAAAACTCTTTATCCTGACATACAGGCTCTGCATAATCTAATATCATTAACCTATTTGTTTTCAACTTTGGAAAATGCCCCTTCTCCCTTTCAAGGCTCTAGTCACACAGGCCCCCTTTCACATCCTCTGTTTCCCATGTTCTCTCTTTTTTTTTAACATCTTTATTGCAGTATCATTGCTTTACAATGGTGTGTTAGTTTCTGCTTTATAACAAAGTGAATCAGTTATACATAAACATATGTTCCCATATCTCTTCCCTCTTGCGTCTCCCTCCCTCCCACCCCTCTACGTGGTCACAAAGCACCGAGCTGATCTCCCTGTGCTATGCGGCTGCTTCCCACTAGCTATCTATTTTACATTTGGTAGTGTATATATGTCCATGCCACTCTCTCACTTCGTC
>NC_041233.1:14595917-14621157 GCF_002837175.3 Physeter macrocephalus | reverse complement strand
TGCAATGAACATTTTGGTACATGACTCTTTTTGAATTATGATTTTCTCAGGGTATATGCCCAGTAGTGGGATTGCTGGGTCATATGGTAATTCTATTTTTAGTTTTTTAAGGAACCTCCATTCTGTTCTCCATAGTGGCTGTATCAATTTACATTCCCACCAGCAGTGCAAGAGTGTTCCCTTTTCTCCACACCCTCTCCAGCATTTATTGTTTGTAGATTTTTTTGATGATGGCCATTCTGACTCGTGTGAAAATGGGCAGAAGACCTAAATAGACATTTCTCCAAAGAAGATATACAGAATGCCAACAAACACATGAAAGAATGCTCAACATCATTAATCATTAGAGAAATGCAAATCAAAATTACAATGAGATATCATCCCATGTTCTCTTTTCATAGGGATTTTGCACTTGCTGTTCCCTTTGCCTAAAAACTCTTTCCTCCCTTCTTTGCCTAATTAGTGCCTACTCACCCTTTAAATGTGACTCTCCCAGGGGAACTTTCCTTGATTTGTTCAAATTCCTCTAAATCAGCTCTCATTGTGGAGTATAACTCCCTGCCTGACAGCACCCATTACAGTTATTCTTTTATAATTGTTTGTGTGATTGATTAAAATCCACCTCTTCCACTAGATTATAAACTCCATGAGGTCAGCGGTTATGTCTGTTTTTGTTTATGGATGCTTAGCCTAGTTTCTTACCCACAAAAGATACTCAGTAAATATTTGTTGAATATAAGCATACTTGAATGAATGAATGAATGAATGAATGAAGAACTGATAGTTTGGGCCCTGCCACAAATTAGCCATGTCATCACAGAGGTTTTTACTATTTGGGGCCTTAGTTTCTTCATCTGGAAAGGATTGAACTAGATGATGTTTAAGACTTTCGTCACCATGGTCCTATGGTCCAACTATTTTAAAATTGAATCCTGTGGGTCATTATGGTTGTTCAATCACTCAGCTATGTTTCCTAAGCAGATGTTACAAGTTCTGGATCTGGCAAGTAGAGTAGAAACATATTTTATTCTTTCGTCCTGAATTTTTAATTATTACAAATTCAGTGCAAACTTTAACTTTACCCTAATCCTTGAAGTCCAATCACAGGTGAAAGGGGATTGGATACGTTAATAAAAAATAAGGGAATCAATGGTTATACAGAAAAAGATAAGGAAATAAAATCCATAAATATTTTGTTAGTCATTGTGGGATTAACTCCCGTATGGGACTGGAAAATGAGTACTATGTTACTTTTATTCTGTTTGAATTTGGGCCTTGGTTTTATGAAGGTCATGTTTTGACGGTGACTGAACATAAATATTCACTGGTATAAGAACAAGGGCTGGTTTTTCCTCCTTTTGATTTTGAGATTGGTATTCAATGAAAATATTAATATCTAGGCTATTTAACCCCTTTCTAGATAATAGGATGACAGGTGACCATTACCAAGCTTGGTTTCAAGTTGCTGGATAGCCTCAATTCCATGAACTCCATGAGGTCAAGGACCTTATCTGTCTTATTTCATCCCAGTACCTAGAAGGTTCCCTGAATAAATAACAGGTTAAATTAAGAAAAAAAAAAAAAGAAACAAACACCAAAATGACCATTGGAGACATCCGCACTCAACATTCCCTGAAGCCAAAAATTAAATCACACAAAACTCTGGCAGCTCTGACAAAAAAGTGATGAACTGATCTCCACTGAGGGTACTTCCATGAACGAGAGAGGGACCCTAAAAGCAAAATAAATTTTTAGTATTCTCTCTTCGTTTTGAAATTTGAATTCCAACAAGATGGTATTATTTTGATTTAGATTCCTTTTTGCTTAGGAAACCTAAATTAATAGTTATTTTGGCTGCTGCAAAGAGGTCCTGATTTCTCTTATTTAACAAATCAATGTCCAGGAAAAAAAAAGACTTTGATGTCCAGAAGAGGGCCGGCTTCCTGAGACTCTGAAACTTGAGATGTCACAAGTATTTCTCCTCTACAACTGTTGGGAAAAGGAGCACGTTTCTTCTCTAGGGGAACTGAAGCATAATGAAATGCAATCTAAGAACATGCAAACTTATTATCTAGCAGGATGGTTGAATGGTTCCAATCAAATGGAGGAGAGAAATAGGGGCTTTATATTTGGATTTTGGAAAAATGACTCCACAGCTATATTTAGGCACAATGGTGCCTGCAAGTACCTGAAATAGTGGCAGTCTGTGGCTTGTCTGTAAAATAGTGAATATATTTTCTCTTTGAAACTTTTCATGGGGGTGAGTAAAAAATCACCCCCAATTATTCCTGCAAATGGAAAGAAGCTATCTCACTATGGATGATAAGAGAAAGGTTGCTACTTGTCTAAGTGAGAGGTTGGGGATGGTTTTTCAGCTGGCTCCTCAGAGGGCTGCCTTTGTGCCAAAGAGTGCTTAGGGTAGGCGGACCCTGTGACTTTAAAAAAGCCCCAAATTTTCTTTATTTCTCTCACTCTTAGAAATTGCTAAGAAGTGGAGCTATAGCTTTTATGAGAATAGTCTCTCTTCCACATCTCCAATGTATAGAAGTCCTGGCACCAGGGAGATGACCTTTTTAAAAATACGAATCTGACGTCACTTTCTACTTAAAACTTATCAACAAGTTCCCACTGCTTTTAGGTTAAAAGTAAAAATCTGTAATGTGAGCTACAGAGAGAGCTCTGGCTGTGACCAATCGTTCAGCCTCACCCTGTGTCCCAGGGACTTTGCACATGCTTCTTTCTCTGCCTGAAATCCATCTTCCTCCATCTTCTTCTGTCTAGTTAAATTCTACCTATACCCGATATCGCAGCCCAAGTGGCAAAACTCATAGGAAGCTTACCTGACTTCCCAGACTAGATCAAGCTCCTTTGTTCAATACCCTTATAATTCCCTGAAGCTTGTCTTTATCACAGTTAGTATTAGCTGTCTCCCTCTTCTATATTATTAGGACAGAGACCATGTCTGTTTGGCTCACTACTAAATGCACTGGCACGTGGTAGGTACTCAATGAATATATAGCACACAAATGAATGAATGAATGGATCTGGGTTATACATTCCATCCCTGCATAAATTTTCTAAATATTTAATATGCTTACAATGCAAACAAGTTTGTTACCTTATTATAACTAAAAACAAAAAGAAAGGTCAGTTTTCACTTTGTTTCATATCGACTGTGAGATAGCTAGATGAAGGTAAAGGTTAAGTATTTGGGTTTTGTCATCACACAGGCCTAAGTTCAAAACCTGGTTCTACCACTTTACTTGCTGTGTAATCATGGGAAAGTTACTTAAATATTTTCTATGTTCCAGTTTCCTCATCTGTAAAACAGGTCAGACCTGGATTTCAAGCCCTGATCCATCTATCAATTATCAATTGTGCAATTTGGTTCAAGTTAATAATCTCCCAATTAAAAAAAAAAAGTGACTTCCCTGGTGGTGCAGTGGTTAACAATCTGCCTGCCAATGCAGGGGACACGGGTTTGACCCTTGGTCCGGGAAGATCCCACATGCCGCAGAGCAACTAAGCCCGTGCGCCACAAATACTGAGCCTGTGCTCTAGAGCCTGCGAGCCACAACTACTGAGCCCTCATGCCACAACTACTGAAGCCCGCGTGCCGAGAGCCCATGCTCCGCAACAAGAGAAGCCACTGCAATGAGAAGCCTGTGCACCGCAATGAAGAGTAACTCCTGCTCACCGCAACTAGAGAAAAGCCCGCACGCAGCAATGAAGACCCAATGCAGCCAAAAATTGGAAAAAAAAAAAACAGACAAACTCTCTAAGCTTCAGGCTCCTTAACTATAAAATGAGGCCAATAATATCTATCTGTTTATCTCTTAGGGTTATTAGGGGGATTAATACACATACACACATATATATGTATATATTTAAATCTGCTTATAAACATATGGAAGGTGCTCAGTCCTTGTGGAGTAAAACAATAAAAGCAAATTAAAACAATAGTTTGACAGTATTTTCTATCTATCAGAATACTAAAGATAAAAAATTGGCCAATGCATCTGTTAGTAATGATGTAGAGAAAGAGTTATCATATGCTGTTGGTAAAATATCCTTGGAAGGCACTTTGACAATCTATCAAAACCGGAAACGCAACTAAATTTGACCTAGAAATTTCCCTCTCTAGGAATTCATCCTTTAGGTATAATCATACATGTTCATACAGATTGTGATAGCAAAGTACTGAAAACAATAAAAAGTTCATAGATAGAACTAGTTAAAAAGTTATGGAATTGCTAAAATAAATTACTGTATGGTCGTAAAAAGTACTGATAGAGAATTATCTTAAGATATGTTGTTTGACGAAAAAAGCAATGTAAAGAACAATCAAATTGTGTTTAAAAAAAAAAAGGCCCCTCTATACAAGCATCCAATTGTTTAAATGAGCAAAAAATTGTTTAAATGGGCAAACACTTTCCTATGGACTTACGGGAAGCTGTGGTTGCCCCATGGGAAGAGAAATAAAGGTACCTAGCTAGGGTGAAATTTATTTTTATTTTTTGGCTGCGTTGGGTCTTCGTTGCTGCTCTAGTTGCAGCGAGCTGGGGCTACTCCTACTTGCGGTGCACTGGCTTCTCATTGCGGTGGCTTCTCCTGTTGCGGAGCACGGGCTGTAGGCGCGTGGGCTTCAGTAGTTGTGGCACGTGGACTCAGTAGTTGTGGCTCATGGGCTCTAGAGCACAGGCTCAGTAGTTGTGGCACACGGGTTTAGTTGCTCTGTGGCATGTGGGATCTTCCTGGCCCAGGGCTTGAACCCGTGTCCCCCTGCATCGGCAGGCGGATTCTTAACCACTGCGCCACCAGGGAAGCCCTGAAATTTATTTTTCATCATCTACACTTTTTTCTTTTTTTGGTAACGGAGTGCATATATTCCTTTATCAACAAAATTAATTTAAAGAGCAGAGACTGTGAATTAGCTACTGCCACTACAATTGCTCTTTCTCCTATCATTATTAGATGTTACAGCCAGGCTGCCTGAGGGATCCCTGGGCTGCTCCAACATGAAAGATGTAAGAAAACAGGATGGCAAAGTAGTTACCATGGGAGGATATATCGATCCACAAATTCCAGTGGAGAGACAGAGATGGCTGGGAATTCTGGCAAAGAGGCTGATCCAATAACTGGACAGTGGGTATTAGGGCTGGGCAGTGGTTTTTGGGTTATCCTAGGAGGTAAACAGAAACCAAACCTTAGAACAAACATCCTTTAAAATGAATTTATTGAGTTCTCATAACTACCTCAAACATAAGTATTATCCTCATTTAATAGATGAGCAATTAGAGGGTGAACAGCCTGTCCAAAGTCACACACAAGTCAGGTGAAGCTACCCTACCATCAGACCCTGGGAGTCTTACTCCAGAGGCAGGCTTTCGGCATGCTTATAGGATATTGTCTTTGTGTAGTTTTTAGGGATCTTACTGCTATTTTTTATTCAATTTTGAAATCTTGGTACCCTTGCTCAAAATAAGAACTCGTTATTAGAAATGGAGGTCCACTCTGTGCCAACGATTGCATTTGAAGCTGTGTTTGGTGATTTCGAGAAGCTCCTTTATTCCCTATTTGTGGGTTCTCTAGTTTCACCTCTATTTTCTCTGGAAAAAGACTGCTTGGCGAAATCAAGACTTGTGAGCCCTCCTAGTGATCTCCTATGGCCATCAGCATTTTCAGTTAGGAAGGACAGCTCGAGGAAGAAACATCTCGGCACATCTCCCGGCCTTCCAGACTCGGAACTTCATGAACAGTAAACACGGTTTCATCTTAAGGACTTCTCTTATTTTGATGATCAGTGTAGTTAAAAAAATATCAAATGCTGCCAGATCTGTCTCGGCCCCAGATGAATACATTTTGGGCAAATCCCTTTGGTACAGATAGAGTAAGCAGGTAAGGTTATAGCACAAGGCCAGAGCACGGACAGAACATATTCGACCAAGTGCCACCCAGATGCAAGTACATCTGGTTCCAGTATAAACTGGAAACTTCTTGGAGGAATGGTCCCTTCCTAGCAAGGCTCTACGCTCTAGAATACTCGGAAGTTTCAGATATTGGGAAAGGGCCGAGGTAGTAGTTAATTTAGTTTGTCCAACTAGGGACAATCCGTCAGCAAATGGATATTTTCTTTTGAAATTATATTTTAATAAAGGTATTTAAAGGCTTGAGATGTTTTCAATCATTCTACTGAAATATAATGGTTAATTTTAAGAGCTCTGTGAGTTTGATTTGTATTTAAGATTTTTACAATCTATATATAGGTTGGTCTTTAATAACCATTTATACATTGCTTCTTTTTATATAGGTCATGTATTCTCCTGGGAGAGTAACAAGATTAGAAATAACAAATACAGTACAGAATAAATTAAAGTGCTTCAAACTGCATTATATAATTTCAGAAAATTGGTTTCACACTTAAACATTTAAGTAAGAAAACCAACTGATTTAAGGAGGAAAAAAACCCCTAGTATATGCATTTGAATTGCTATTGTTTAGCAAGTTTTATCCTCAGCAGTGTGGTGGTGGTCTATGTTCACAAAGCTTCAGCAATGTGGCAGTTCATTTGGGTCAGTATGGATAAAATTATTATTTTTTTTCTTTATTTTAAAAAGTTGACTTCATTCTCCTTGAAGATGATTAACATTTACTAGTCAAAATGTCAAAGGAGTATTGTAAAAGTAATTGTATTTTTATATATAATTCTCCAAACTCTTATATACAAAATATTCTTATTACACACAGTGTAATAAATTCAGAGGCTGTTATGGGACAGGAGGTAGCAAAATTGGGGCCAATACTTTTCTAATTAGGTAGGATAATAAAAATTGGGGCTTGGTTTTCCTCTCCCAGCTAAATGAAGGCGATCTGGTGCTCTAGAGAGTCTATTATTCTGGCTGGTTTTGTTTGTTTCTGTGAAGTTTAGCATCACTCTCCTTGTTTGGAGCCCTCAGGCCTTTTTCAATTTTTCTATTCGTGCATTAAAGGCCTCTTCCTGTATTTGCAGCTTTTCGTTTATCTTGGTCTGTGAAGACAATCATAAAAAAGTGGTTATGATGGAGCTATCTTTTGCTGCACATTGTCTTTGTGGTTTTGACATACTATGGTGCCTAAAGACAGACATTATCCCTCACACACCTTCCTGTTTTGCAGACATAGCCGTGTTTCAGCCTGTAGTGATGTGATAACACTTTATCATATTTCTCTGCACATTCCCAATGTATAGCATGTCTGCTATGAACAGGAAGTGGTATTTGGACAGCCATTTTTCACATAGCCTTGTGTTAGAAGATAGGCTAATTTATCTGCATTTTCAGACAGACTTTACCAATAAGCACTGAATCAGAATAACTGCTCTAGGCTCAGTTATTGCAGTGTTGTTGGTACTGCCACCCCTTTGCAATGGATGTTTTTGTCTCCTGTGTAATACATTCTAAATGAGATCCCAGAAACCTTCTGTTGTGAAATAACAACACAAATAATTTCACAATTAGAATGATTCTCATAATTAAAAAGTATTCTTCACACATATAACTCTTGGAATTATGCCACTTTTTGGTACAGTTTTGGTAGAAAAAAGTAAGCAGTTGCTGATAGGTTTTAGTGTTTGCAGTGGCTGTGATAGCATTTAGCTTCTGGCAGAGATATTCTGTGGACTAACATTGCTACCTGCATAATTCCAAAAATATTTTCACATTATCTGAACATTTGTAGCCCTGGAAATGTCTTCCTTTTTTCATGATGGGTTATAAAACTATGTATAGAGAAACCAGTGGTGGGGCATGGTAAAACTGGTGTTTTTGTTTAGGTGATTTAAAATAGTTGACAAGTGTATGAGGAGTAGTTCATACACATAAATGTTAATATGTAATTTGAAGTTTAAAATATTAATGTCTATAACCTAATTTGAGGACATCAGGGTAGCTGTATTTTGAGAAATGTATTATTTTAGTTTATATAGAAGAAATTTTAAAAAATCAAATAGTGTTTTTGGTCCAGATATAACTTCATTCTTATTTCTTTATTTATAAATGTAATTAAAATAGGTAGTTTTCAAAGGTCCACCTGGTTGCCTTATCTGATGAGATTTTCAGTTCAGAGTTGCTATTTCTGAAAAGATCACATTGGTGTCAATAATTCTGGGTTCTCGTGTGAATATCGATCTTTTTTGGCTCAAGTTTGATTATCAAGCCCTGGGGTCAAGTCTGGCCTCTAGCTCCTCATCTTTTCCTTTCTTGGTGGCTGGGTGAAGGAGGCAATGAGGGATGAACATGGTCCTCCGGGTTACAAAAGAACTGTCATATTTCAGGGGCCACTAATCCCCTCAGGCATAATTTTGGAAGAGCTGAAAGGAGCCAGGGTCTAGAAGTGTGGAGACCTAGGGATTAGTTTAGCTCTGTGGCCTTGGGCAAGCCACTCAACCACCTTTAGTTCTTATCTGAAAAGTTAAGTAGTTTAAAATTAAGTATGTTAAATTTCACGTATGTTAGCTTTTAAATTCATAATTCCAACTCCTAATTTTGTAATATATTCACCGACATTATACTATTTCATTAATAGGATGTTGTGATAGGCTTTAAAAATAGATTACTTCTGCTTCTTTATGGCATGCTATATATTAGACTATACAGGGAATGAAATGGTTTGAAGAAATGATCTTGTTACAATTCCAAAGGATCGGGAAGCACTGCTCTAACTAGACAATTGACTCTCCCCGCTTTCAATTAATGTATTCTATATCCACCAATAATCTCATTTCTTTTCAACTAAGAACAGATGTATTATCATCTTCCAGCTTCTGTTTCACTGTCTCATCAAGGTTTTCACATTAACCTGGAGGTCTTTCTGGTATTTCACTGAGACAGAATTCACTGACACAAGTGTGTGCTCTGGGGAAAAGGCTCCTGAAGGTCAGGTGCACACCTGCTAGAGCTGACAGAGGGACATGTCTCAGATCTCTAGACCATGGTGATAGGGCGCTAGATGACCAGACTCCTCGTCTGGTCAAGACCAGGTTGTCATTGGTCTATGGTGCCTCCGTGTTAATCCTCAGAACTCTGCCGACCAGACATGCTATCCTCCAACCCCCAGGATAGGGTATGGTTCTACTTCCTTTTAGGAAAGAATGGAAAATCCATGACCTGAGTTCAATACCCTTTCTGTGATCACTCCTTGAGGTGATTTCCCACTCAGCTTTTCTAACCTGGAAATTCAAGTTGACCTAAAAATACCTATGGTCCCAAAATGGCAAACTTCCCTCAAGGTTTTCACATTATTTTGCCCTATTGCTTAGACAGGGCCAACAGCCAACATTTAATGTAAGAATTTAGTGCTAGCATTCATATTTCTCTGAAATATAATTCTTTAAATATATTAAGGTTTGCTCCATTGGGTATTATTTTTATTACACAACTCAGGGCCAAACTAATTTCATTTTGAATGTATCTTTAAAATTAAAATACCTAAACTATATAAGCTTAAAATGTTTGCTCTATTCAGTATAATTTTAATTAACATCTCAGGGCCAAGATAACTTCATTCTTAATAAATTTCTAAAATTATAAAGTGATTCAATGGAAAAGTAAGTAGATTAACATAAAAAATTTAAGGATTCACACTATTTTCAGAAATTTCTGAATTACAGAAAGTGAAATATGCCTGTAACCATGCTGGAGGAGAAGCTCTGAAAAACCTGTACTTAAAACAAGAATTCTCTACTGCCTTTTCCTACAAAAATTATAATAAGAGTATGGTTTTTAAATAAAGAAGGAGAAAAAAACTATTGGAAAATTTAAAACATTTTACAAATAATAATTCATTAAATGTTCCTACAGCAAGTCAGTGTCTTCAAAAGGTTTATATACACTGACCACTGACAAGTGGCTACCTTTGAACAGCGATGAGACAGTTTTAAGAGCCAAGAACACTGGAAGGAGGTTTTAGAAGTGGAAAATAACTTACCCATCTAAAACAGGGGGAGAAATTTAGGTAAGCAGAGAGCAATTACCCGACTTGGAATTTGACCAAGACACAAGAGTAAACACTGAAAAAGTGCCACACCACTGGAGTATTAAAAACCAAAGTAGTCTGGTCATGATGTTAGACGTTATGTGGTTTCTGTGGATAACACTGGAATTAGAACTAGAACCCAGTTCACAGCTCCCAATCAGGGCCTTTCATCAGTTTCTGACCCTGGAAACCCTGGACAAATGACAATCTTTCTGTGTCCCTAAGTTTTCAATTTATTTATCAGGTAAACTCGCATGGAGTTTACTAGGATTTTTGAGAGAAAATATATAAAGGGGTTTGCTATCTTGAAACACTGTATCAATCCACATCACCATGCAATTTTATTGAAAAATTGGCAGTAATTTGGCCCAGGCTAATGTCCATGAATCTACATAACATGGAAATGATCAAGGCACCTGAAAGATCTGTATCCCTCACCTCTGGTCCAAGTTCTTTCTATGCCTAATTACATTTAGATGAACCAGCTAATGGACTTCCAAGCTCAGTAAAGATGGCTGCAGGCCAGTGGGACAATAACACACACATACAGCAATCATATTCTTTCTGCTATAGAGAGTAGTGATATAAATGCTGCAGGCTTTAATTTAAAAAAAATTTTTCAATGAATAGTTAAAAACATACTGCTCACTACATGGAACATGGCCTTGGTAAAGATGTTTTCAATTTTGGGGGCCTGCAAACAATTCTATTACTGTCTAGTAGTCCTTCGGTGATAATTTCAGAGCCGCAGGATCACAAAGGAGCCCAGGGCCATGATTATACATAAACTATATTTAGATGAAATGTTATCAAATCTAAAAAGGAGATATGTTCTGAACTTAGCTTAGTTCAACTGCATTCTGCCCTTCTACACAGTAACCAGTTATTACATTCATAGGGTTGTTAACAATAAAGCTTTGTATAAAATGTGTCCTTTCACTATTTCTGGTAAACACTAAACACCCCTTATTAAGCCGAGGACTTTGGCTGATTCTGTTGGCATTGAATCATTAAATATTCATGTAAATAGTACATTAACATTTGATGATTAAACAACTAACAAGGTATGCTATTGCCAAGCTAATCTTTTGCTCCTTCTAAATTAGTTGTTAATACAGTGTGCTTTTTATATATAGTCTCATGTCCAGAAAACAACTAAATCTTTCCCTGAGATGCATTCATATTTTAAACATGCAGTATACTGTCCTACTGATTCATTGTTATTGCCACAAGAAATTATAAATCCTCTCAAAATATGGAAATCACTCATTTAATCATTTTGCCTAGGAAATGATGCAAGCCTTTGTGTTGAGGTAGAAATGTTTTTTTGTTTTGGGATGGGGAAAATACATTAAGCATAAAACTTAGCCAACTGATTCATCATTGGCAGTTGCTACTGAGACGGCTGTTGCCATCACCATTTTCATGCAGCCATTGGTGTCAGTGATAACACCATTAATATACATAGCCATTAGCTATTAGTGGTATGTGAAAAGGAGCAAACCATCTGAGAAGGAGTTCAAAGATATGAAAGCCTCTCTGTAGGAATTCGGTGAAAGGTCTTAGCTAAGAATTATGGTCTGAGCTTTAGTGTTTACTATTTAGAAATGTTCTCCCATTACTCTTGCATGAGCAATTTGCTTATAGTGTGACTGGGCATGAAGTCTTTATCATGTTATTTTTTGGGTCTCGATGCTAAAGGATCTGTAAACTGATAACGCACCACACTGTGTGCTGTTGGTGAATTTATTTTGTGATCTTACTGAGTCTCAGATGACTCAACTGAGAGTTATGTGGAGATGTTAAATTGAACTCCTCCATCATCAGCATCACTCTTGCTGGCAGAGCGTGGGTAGTGTATATAGACATTAAGGTTGAGGTTGGCTAATTAACCAGTAATAAAGTAAGTGAGCACACCATCAAGGCTGAGTACCTGAATGCTGATTAAAATGTCATCTGTGACTTGACCCAGCACCAATTTTATATCTTCAATGGTGAAACCAACGAATGGATCAGTCTCCGAAGTGTCCGCTTCTGGCTGGGACTCTTCAGGGCCTTGTTCTTGATTCAATCCCTAGAATATTAAAAGTAAACAACACTCAAGTGATTTCTGGAGCCTCTACTGATAGTAAAGGCTTCTCTTGGATAGTTTTCTATCAGAAATGATGTCAATCTGGAAGGATTTTGATTTGACGTTTTCCTGAATTTTCATTATTTATGAGCAGCATGACAAATCAAGTAATGGTGCTTTTACTTACTCTGGGGAAAATGAAGGTGGAGATTGGGGAAGATGGAGTAGAAGTAATTAAAATTGCTGAACCACCCTCGGCCGGCCCACTTGTGAATCAATACCAAAAGACATATTTATATTTAGCTAGGAACAATCAGAGGGAAAGAAGATAGAAGAGCATTTTGTTCTTTTTCTCCTGTCCTCTAGAGAATATAATGCTCAGATAGGGTGAATTAAGAGACAAAAGGAAATATACCTTCATTTCCATATCCAGTATTGGAGGTGGCTCTATGAATGTTGAGTAAATATCAAATGAGATTCCTTCTTCTAGAGGATTAGGGAAAGGGTGACCTGCAGGCTTCACAACCTCTATCACTTGCTAGTGGGGAAGAGAAGAGCTGTATTATGACAAAGTCTTTGGTGAGTAACCACAATTTCAGGCAATATTTATAAAGTTCCAAGTCTATTATTTTTTAAGTGCCATCGCCTCTGAATTCTTGACGCCGCTGACCTCTTAGTTCTCTAGTGTTTTTGTGCTCTGTACCCGGTGATTAGCATTTTACTTTCCCCCACTGTCTAATTTTTCTGTACCATGTAGTTTAGAACTTCATTTTGTACTGCCTTGATCTTGAATTGTTTCATGGGTCAATGACCCCTTCCTCCTGTCTACCAGCTCTCTGGAGGTAGAGACCATGTTTTAGATCCTCTGTGCATCTTCTCCAGTTCTGGCAGAGGGTTTCGCGCTTAAAACACTCAATAACAACCTGATGGTGATTGATATTACTCAGTAGAGCATAGCTGTTCTTGGAGACAATGGTGAAGTGGCCAAGAGGACCTGGTGATGAGGACATTAAAGGCTCTAAAGGTTAATGTACAGAGCCAGCATACAGTAAACCAGAGAGGAGATTTGCAAAGTCAAGCAGAAACACCTAGGGCAAGGCAAGACGCCACTGTGAGCATTTTTATAATTCTGTGGCAAGAGTGCCAACCAGAGGAAGAGTGACGGGTGGTCAACAGTGGAAATGAAGAAATGAGTTAAAGAAGTCACCTTATGCGGTGTCCATCTCACCATGACTTGGGGGGAGAGAGCGGAGATGAGGGTACTGATGGCATTAAACATCTGATGCATCTAAATGGTTCCTCTTATTCTGATTTCATGTTTAAAAGGCAACATTCTGATCGTAATCTGTGCCTTCCCATCTCAGATGATCTATAGACACACCCAGCTGAGTGCTCTGATCTTCATGCCTGTTACATTCTTCACTGGAAATCAATAAATCCATGTTCTAGTTTATTTAGTAAGGTCTCGGGAGCTTGTTTATGTGGCCCTGAGATGAAGCCACCCACTGTATGCTGACAATCTTTAAGCCTACAAGTTTTAAGACAAAAATCTAGAAATGTGTAAACTCACCAAATAATTACCATCCCATGGGGCCTGGAAACACCCTGAAATCATCAAATTCATTTCTAACTTCTCTACAATATCTCAAATAAACTTATATGTTATAATACTTCATCTTTTACATATTAATATTTTTGATTTAGATAGGTTTTGGAATGAACTGGAGGCTAGGTTATTGCTTGGTCATAGCAATGTGTTTTGCCTTGAATTCATATTACTAATTTTAATTTGATTTTATAGGAAGTTGCTGCTTAGTATAAATATATAGAAGGACTGAAGTGTCGTAACTTTACATTCAAGGCAATTTGGAAATCAAGAGATTTAATGATTGTCTTAAGGTCAAATAATTACTTGGTGACAGGGATGGAAGTTAAACCCTGGTGTGCTGACTTTGTGGCTGATGCAGTTTTCGGTAAACTTTAATATGTCATCATGTTGCCACATTTGGAAATTACTGATATTATTAAGCACTTAATCTTTATTCTATTAGATGACATCATTCCAGAGTGTCTATCTTAAGTTGACTAAATGTTAATCGAAATAGAAGATCAAAAAAAACATATGAGGACAATCCTTTTCTCTCTTCACATTCATAAGATACTGTTTTTTTTCCCAAATGGGACATACAAGCATTTTCATCTTCCCACAAAATTATTTGTACCATTTTTTCACCACACTTCTCTTTTATCCTCCTGCACCTTATATTGCTCTTTATTTTACCAAGCTAGAAAAATGAAACAGCTAAATATATTTTAAATCCTCTGAAATATTATAGGTAAAATAAATAAGGGGTGTGTGTGTGTGTGTGTGTGTGTATGTGTGTGTGTGTAGTATGTGTGTGTGTGTGTGTATGTGTGTGTACTCCTCAGCTCCACATCATCATTTCTTTGGTGGAGTGAAGCTCCTATTTATCCCAAGAACCTGAAGCTCTGACTGAGAGTTGGGCTTTTCTTTTCCTTGATTTTTATGAGTGTAGCTCATACAGCTATTCATTTGATTTAATTCATGCACAAAAACTGGCAGTGAGAATTTCTCTACTTCAGGGTGTTTTGCATACTATCAATGAACCAAACCACAGCTACATTTTTCTCTTTCACAAAGAGTTACATTTGGCTACGTTAGTAAGATAGTAAGGGAAAGAAATGTCCCAATTTTAGATAAGGGTAAATATAAAATCATTTCATTAGTAGTAAGAAGGTACACTGTCAAATACATAGTTTGAAATAAACATAGTGCCCAGAAGCATCATAGTGATTTTTTCCCCCATTAAGTAGCCTTTTTAAAAAACAAGTTGAAGGAAAATTAGAATCAATAATTGTGGTGAGAGCACAGAGCCAGCAAATATGTTTAAATGAAACCGTCTGATGCAATACTTTCTTTAAAAAATACAATTAGGCCTTTGTATTTTTTTTTAACGAAACCTCATGTTTTACAACATCACTGGTTCTGTAATAAAATCTATTTAAAACAGAAAGACATGGTCAGCTTTATTAAGTTAGATTTTCTGAAAGAACGTTATAATTTCCTCAAGTCTATGAATAGTTGAAGCAAATTAAATAAAGCTAGTTTTATAACTATTTTATACATTCCTGTAGAACTGTAATTGTCTCATATTTTTTCCTCAAAAGTATAATATGTTACCTCTTAAATCTTTAAAATAAAAACAGAAAAAGGATCAAGTATGTTTATTAAAAAAACACTCCTATTTGGGACTCTGATTTAGCAATCCCCTCTTTTAGTCTATAAGAGAATAGCACCCATAATCTTCAGATCAGAAAACAAAGAGAAAGACTTTAAGTGACTTGCCTGAGGCCTAATGCTGAGATTAAAAATCAGGAGTTTCTGATTATACACGTACATCATTTGGCCAAATGATTGGTTTTGCTTGACTTTCAAATACCTCCTAAATATTACTTTGAATGTAAAGCAATAAATGTGTTTCTCTTGCCATTTTTGAGTGCTTGCACACAAATGGATATAATAAAAACAATCATGTTGTTCCATGTGAATGCCATTTATATTTTTTCTGATAATGAGCAGACCATTTGAACTAAGGTGAGTACATTAAAAGCTCTAATAAAGAAGAGAATAGATTTCTAAACAGAATAATGAACTGTTAAGTGAACGTACAATAAATTACATCTACAGATGTGGTCGCTAGAAATTAGTTTTGCATAACTTACCAATATACATTTCCCCCAGATGTTATCTGTTACATGAAAATTAAGTTAGTTATAGTGTTCATTAAGTGCACATTGCATTAGTGTTATTTAAGATGGTTTATAATCTGAGTTTAGTTGCATTGTGCCATGGTATTTAAAGAATATCAAGTAAATGGCTTTTTGGCATAATTTAATACTCATAAGTACAAAATTTCATCACCAAACATTATGTAGCTTTAAAAACATCCAAGATCTTTACTTACAGGCCAAATGAAATCACTAGAGCTCTTTTAAGAATTTACATATTCAGTATGAAATGGACATTTACCATGGGAATAAATGATAGGAATTTTAACCTTCTGGAACTAAGGACAGGGTCAGTTTAGGTCTGAAAAATACTTATAAGAATTAGAATCTGCTTCTAGATCTTACTGTGTCTGAGAAGAAGTATAAAGATTTTATCTGAAAATTGTGTTACTGCATGTTTTCTTTTTCTACTTTATGTGTTAACATTGGTAGCATTAATTGTAGTTTATTGTTTTTGTTTGTTGTTTTTTTTTGTTTTTTGTTTATTGTTATTTATTATTGTTTTTCTTTGAAAAAAGTGTAGGTGATTTGTGGGTACTGTTTGTATCACTGAAACCTATGATTAAGATGGCAATTATTAACTTATTAAATTTAGTTATTAGGTTATTCAAAATATTAAAAATGCCATCGAGATGACAACTTTTTACTGTTTTGAATGGCAAAAAACAAGATAAATCTGTTAAACTCTTTTTGAGCTATAGACACATAAAAAACTGGTATGCTTCAAAAAGACACTTATTTGGAATTGTCAGATGATGACTTCATATGTAAATCAAAACTTACTACAAACTGTCAAAGTTTCAGGAAGAAAACTTTATGGCAAACTTCTCCCGATACTAACTAAGGAAAAAAAAGCACAAAACTTCCTGTAATGTTTTAACTATTTTCTCTCCTTGAAACAAAGGCACTACTCATTTGCAAGTCTAATTAAGAAGTACTGTGTCATTTTGGAAAATGTTAACACAAATTGTAACCCATTGCCCACAATATACTACACATAAAGTAACAACACATGAATGCCACCTGCAAAATGCAATCAACACTAGTAATGTCATACTGAAGCCATAAATTTAAAATCAAAAGAAGAAATTCAAAAGCTGAGATTATCAGAGAAATTAAAATTAATCCACTTCTAAAGTGTTTTTCTTTTGTGTTCAGGCCATTACAAACTTCTTAACATACCCTATAAATGTAGAAGATCAATTCTGCTACAAGAGTCCTCCTCCCCCTTTGCATTTTTGACTTGGAAATAAATTCGCAAATGCAGCACATTAATTTTCTTTCCTATGCTTAATATGCAGTATTTACGTTTTGAAAAGGTTCAAAATGTTGCCAGGCTTCTGCAGGGTATGAATAGACATCTAATAGCAACTTCTATTTTTATTCACAGCATACTGGTAGTTTGAACATTTATAACTTAATAGAGCTCTGAGACCATCAGATTCACAAGCTAATCACCTAGACAGTGAACGGTAACACAGTACAAGTGAGGACAGGAAATGAAGACTACCCCGTCCAGCTGAAGCTGCAAGGAGGAATTTAAATTGGCGGGCCCCAGTAAACCAATTTGCAATCTGGCTAGGGCACTCCAGTTAACACCTTGTGCCCATTTTACTTATATCTCTTGATCTGATCTTGTTTAACATGGGCTTGATATTTTTTCTAAAAAAGTTAGATAGTTAAACTGATTCCAGAGTATTCTTTAGTATTTCTAAGTGTACTTCTGCACAAGAAAACACTATAATTTGAAAAGAAACACTATAATTTGAAAAGAAATCGAGTACTCCTATCTTAATGACCTCAGACAACAAAATCCTCTCTAATGAATTTGAAAAAGGGTACCTTCTTGTAATGTAAATACAATTTAACAGGAAAAGATGTTTTGATCTGGCTCTGATGCAAACACTTCGTGAGAGCTAGAACAGTACTTCAGATACCCAGAGTTTCTAAAGACGGCAATAATGTGGAAGATAGACCACTGAATGATAGGCTTTAGACTTGGCTCTATTCCTAATTGTGTGATGCTAAGAAATCCCTAGGCCTCCGTTTATTTATCTGTAAAAGGAAGGTAATGATAATCGCTACCTGGCTACTTCATCGAATTGTTTCAGGGTGCAAAGTAGATAATGTGGGCAAAAATATTGGGACTTCTTCAAAGGGAAAGTATTATTAAACCCAAAGGTGTATTATTATTATCATTTATAATTACTGTTATTATTGAAAGGATCATCTTTCTAATGCCAACACTGGAAGACAGATTAGAGTAGCCATGTTGGGGATACTGGTTCATGCTATTTCTATATTTAATTGTTAACATCGCCCAAGCAATCCAATTAACCCAGAAGAATTTGTCAATGAGGACACGTCATCACCCTGTTTCCATATAGTCTCAATTTTTAAACTCTCAAACTTATATCCAATGCCCTTTGATTTGCCGAATTCCTTGGATCCAAACAACTTCTCCTTTGGGACTAGCATGACATAATTAGGTAGTTAGGCGGTCTGGTCAGGACTCCTGCAAACCACCTCATTTAGAAAAGGAGAGTGTCTATGCCCAACTTCCAAAATTAGAAAAACCTGCTTCTCCCCTCCCCCACAATTTATCACTCTTTTTATCTTTTGTTTTTCAGCATCCAGTGTGGCCTGTGGTTTCCCAGATTGAGTTCAATTCAAAAAAGATTTCCTTTAACAAATTTCGTCAAAAGCAAAGTTAGGGCAAACTTTCAACATGTCTTTCTTGTGAAAACTGAAATACCAGAGCTCTTACAGCTACTAAGTTCAACATTGTACTTAGTTTCAATTCTTGGATTGACCTTATCTTGCAACTTCCTCAGGGTGAGAGACTGAAAATATGGTTGGTTCCATTAAAAACAGTTAGAAAATAACTAATTCTTTTCAAAAATATCTTCTAGAAGCCACTCAGGGTATATTTGTTTAGCTTACTAAGTTATACTCTAAAAGGCATATCCTTGAACTCAGAATAAAGTATTTCAAACAGTTCTGATCATGGGTGAATTTTTGTTTGGTTTCATCTAGGGTGTTCTATTTAAATTTGAGGTTTTTAGGATTTAAAATTGAGGAAATACTCTAAATTATCTCTTGTTTTAAGAATTGGGGGGGCTTCCCTGGTGGCGCAGTGGTTGCGCGTCCGCCTGCCGATGCAGGGGAGCCGGGTTCGCGCCCCGGTCTGGGAGGATCCCACGTGCTGCGGAGCTGCTGGGCCCGTGGGCCATGGCTGCCGGGCCTGCGCGTCCGGAGCCTGTGCTCCGCGACGGGAGAGGCCACGGCAGAGGCCACGGCAGAGGGAGGCCCGCATACCCCAAAAAAAAAAAAAAAAAAAAGAATTGGGAAATTAGGTATCAGAATAATGAGTTATGCAATTATCTTTGTGGAGAACCTATTCTGAATTATGAAATATAAATTTAAAATTTTGATTTTATAAATGTTGCATTTTAATTACATCTTATGGTAGCTTATATGAAGATTAAGCTATTTCATGGCTTTTATGCTTGATAATACTCTTTTTGAACAAGTACCTGTAATTTGCAGAAATTATAAGAGACTATAAATCATAATGGTTAGAAGAGAAACTACAGTGGAAGAACCCTAAGTCCTTGGTTCTTGTCTTTCTCTTTTCATGGACTTCCTGTTATTTTCCCAATTTAAGTTATCTGAGTAAAAGGAGGTTGAAACTATTTGGATAAAGTTATACATGTAATTTACTTAACTTCAAAGGACATGGATTGAACTGCACTTCAGCCCTGAAGACATCAGTTGAAAGAAAAAGAAATCTTAAAACTATACTGAAACTTATTTCATTTAGAAATATAAAGCTTTATTGGCCTAAACTAGAATGTTTGTAAGTGCTATGAAATATTTAGAGAAGTCAACATAATATTATTATTCCTGACCTCTTAGACCCAAGATGTCTATTTTAAGTAATCTGACATTAAAAATGTGCTGACAAATATAGATTAAAAAACAACACAGGAAGTTGTAAATCAGTTAGTAAGCCTTAGCATCAAGGAAACAGGAGACCACGAAAATATACTCATTTACTTTAGTCAACCTCAACCTTAATTTTTAACTAAAGAAAATTTGCAGAAGGCATAATGTTTATATTTTGGATATTTTATTCATAGTTTGTATGTTTCCTTTTTCTCCAGTGGGCTCATAAATTATTACAAGGAAACATGTTGTCACAGCTATAAATATTTCCCTCTCTGCTTAGCTCCCGCCACCTCCCTCCCCCCTCCTTTTTAAAATCTACACTAACTGATTCTGTAACTGTATTAGGCGCTCTTTGGTCAGCAGGGCAGGATTTTCTTGCTTCAGAGGAAACTGCTGTTGATTACACTTATGTGCTCGGCATTCTACAAACAGGGCTCTTTTCAGGAAACACCAAAGCCCTTCCTTCCATGCAGGGCAGCCCTTGTTATGTATACAGGGGTGTCATTGTTTCAGTGACCTAAGAAGAGGCATGTCTTTCCCTGCAAGGAACAGCTCTAGGTACCCTAAAGTTCTGAGGCTTTTCATGGAATCTGAATTCTTGGAAGTTAACTACAAAACTGACTTTGTGGACAATGGCGTATATGGCAATAGAATTTTATCAAAAATGATCTTTCACCTATAAGCTGTAAATCATGCTAGTTTAGTTAAAAACAAACAAACTGAAATAACAGCAACTCTGAAAAATTTAGGTAGTATCTGTATTCCGGTGTGGTTTCTTTATTTGTAAAATTAGGGGGTTGGACTAGGTCATCTCTAGTCTAGTTACAGATGTTCTATCCTATGTTACTATATTTCAAGTGGTTTTTTTCTCTATTTATACAAGACTCACAGTCGCCAGCCTATACAGAACCTCAGATTCAGTATTTTTATGTCATGATGCAGAAGAATATTTGGATTACACACTCAGTACTTACTGGAATCTTAGACAGGCTGCAGCTTGTCCATTTATTTCTACTTAATTATCTTCTCCAAACCCTCTCCTCCTCCATTTGCTTAATCTCTCAATGGCGTCACCAGCTTCTTGGTTACCAGACTCAAAATCTTGAGGCTGTCTTCAGTTGTTAACTCTCCCTTGCCCCTAACATTAAATCAGTCACAAACGTGTTGGGGGCACCTCCGTGATGTCTGCCAGACCTTCTCCCTTCTTTTTCACGACAATGCCCATTGGGTAGGCTTTGGGTCCAAGTTCTTGCCTTAGAGATCTTGAGCTCCAGCCATACTGGACTACTTGGCTTGTGCACAATATGCACAGTGCCTGGCATACAGTGGGTGCTCAATAAATACTTATTATAAGAAAAAAAAAGCATAGATGGAGGTGCTTTCCCAGCCAGGGTCTTGCCTGTGTTACCTCCTCTGCTGGGAGGGCATTTCTTCCTCAACCCTGTCAGCTGATATTCCATCTGGGCTTCCAGTCCAGCTCATTCACCTCAGTGACCTTTTTCATGTGCTTCAGAGTATTTGCGTGTTCTTCTTATGGTACTTGTTACATTGTGCCCTGAATCACAGCCGTGGATGAGTGATCTCCTACCACTTCGTGGAAACTTCCTGAGGGCAGGGACCATGTCTTACTGATCACGAGACCCCAGATCAGGTCTTTGTAGGCAGGAGGCATTCATTAGGTGTTGAGTCTTCCATTAGGGTAACTATTCATTTAAAAATTTTCAGGGCTGCCAGTCTGATCAGCTCTGATTCAGTTTAAAAAGTTTGTCCTGAAAAATGATACCACTTGGAGAAGTAAACCTAATGGTTTATTGTTGCATCAGGGCAATGCTTCTATTTCTCAGTTGATGAATGGAGCCCTAGAGTATTTGTTTGATTAGCACAATGCCAAACAACTAAATGGCTTTTCACAGACTTGACTGTGTTGCTTAAACTGACTAATAGTTGCCTTATAGACACAGAGCGGTTTAAAATTCTAAAGAATTCCTCAGAGATACCGCTCCCCCCATGTAGTTCCTGTTGGGAGTAACATCAGACAATTGTTAGACTTTCTGAGTTGCCTGACCCTAGGGGCCATGATTCACATTGCTCTCCATGGGTTGTCTACCGGCACCCCCGACCCCCAAAACAATGTGAATGGTACCCATTGGACTTGTGGCAGTGCTGGCCACCACCAGGAAGATGCACATTGATGAAGAAAAAAAGCAGCTCTCATTCATAGGGAACTTGCTCTGAGCTTGGCACTGGGCTAATTAGAAAGCACATTACAAATATGAGGTCCTTCAATTCATACTACATTGTGAGGAGAGGTTTTATTGATCTCATTTTTTGGTGAAGAACCTAAAGTTCAAAGAGGTTAAGTAACTTGTCAAGGTCACATAGTTAGAGAATGTGGAATTCCCTCAGAACTTGAACCCAGATCTATTTGACTCCAAAGTCCATGTACCCAATCCGTAGGGGCAAGTGAAAAACCCCACTGGTTCTTTATGGATTCCCCCAAAATGTTGCTCTCCAGTTTATAAGTGAGGAAACAGAAGTTCAGGAAAGTAAAATGATATATGCATACTAGATATCTGAAAGCATAAGTTCTCAGGGAATTTCAGAAAGAGAATTTGTTCACTGGTTCCTCACAGCACCACAGTGCATTGTCTCAAAATAAGTTAACAAAAGCAAGGCATGGAGGATGAACTTTTTTTTTAAAGATGGCAAGATATAAAAAGCATTTGGATTATAAAGAAATTTGAGAACATGCTTAATTCATCTGTGTAAATAGGAAAGTCTAGGAGCATCAGTTTGCTTTTGGTGACCAGAACTGCATGTTCCTGATCAAAGAGCAATCTGTCTTATTTGTTGTAATTGTAATTGCTGTTTCCATTGGAATCACAGTTGTTGTTGTTTTTCTTCTAGGAACAGGCACGCAGAAAAACAACCAATAACCTAGATAGTTAAAAAACACATTGAGAGGGCTTCCCTGGTGGCGCAGTGGTTGGGAGTCCGCCTGCCGATGCAGGGGACACGGGTTCGTGCCCCGGTCCGGGAAGATCCCACATGCCGCGGAGCGGCTGGGCCCGTGAGCCATGGCCGCTGAGCCTGCGCGTCCGGAGCTTGCGCTCTGCAACGGGAGAGGCCACAGCAGTGAGAGGCCCGCATACCGCAAAAAAACAACAACAACAACAACAAAAAAAAAACCCCAAAAAAAAAACACATTGAGAAATGGGTACGGCTGTGTGAACAAATCTCTTATGATTATTCTTCCACTGTGTGCTGTAATGTACTTTAAATCCATTTCCATATTTCTAATTAACACGTAGCTCCGAAAAACTTTCTGGAGGCCATTTACATCACAAATGGGGAAAAAACAAATTTGCTTTATCAGAAAATTGACTATAGACTATTTTGGGGGCTTTTATTATTTTTACATTTTAATGATTAAAATTAAATATAGCCCAGTGACTCACGACAGAAGACAGTGAAATAATTTTCATGACTGATATAATTTTAAAGTCAACCTGGGTGAATAAGATATTAGGTCTGCTGTGGACGACCTGCATTGTCCGTCCTGCGGCTCGAGTTTCTGATCAGTTCCAACCATTTCATAAAAAGAATCAGACAGCTGTGCCGAGTTACTTTTCTAGCACAAACCCATGGTGCTTTGGCTTTATCTCAACAGCTGTCCTATAGGGACTATATAGTGCTGCTTCTGTCCTGCGGATTTTAGGCCCCTATTTTCATAGTTTGAATCTTTCATTTCTTTGAGTGAGAAACAGAGAATGCACAAATATTATTTTAAAATTCTTTGCACCAAAAAAACCTATGTCATCTGCTACATTGAAACGCTGTCATTGTCACTAGCAAAAGGCATAACTGCAGCTCTCTGAGGATGCTTATTCATCCATGGTCCCCCGGCAAGGGCCGCTGTCCTCATCTAGAACATGGGGATAACAATAGTTACCCACTGCATGGGTTTTTGTGAGGATTAAATCAATGTGTGTAAAGCACTTACACAGTGCCTGGCATGTCGGAAGGGCTTAAAAGTGTGAAGCTTGTTTTTATTTTTAGATTTTCATGTCACATATTTAAGTCTACAATAAACAAAGCCTAAACAAAGCTCTTTGAGGGTAGGGACTTGGTCTGTTTTGTTGTTTTGTTCCCTACTTGACTGCCTGGCTGGTGACTGATAAACAGTGGGAAAGTAATAAATATTTATTGAATAATTGGATGTAGGAAATCACTGTGGTCTCATATGGTCAGTAAATCATTTTATTACTATTTCTCCCTGTTATATAGTCTTATTGACAGAGAGGGTGCCAAAGTTTATGAAATTTTTTCCTGTATCTCTCCCCTGCCCTCCCACCATGACCTGTAACTCAGGCTGCCCCTCATCTGGGTATCCAGCCTGGCTCCTTGACTTTACATTTTCCTGCAATGCTAATAGTTAGATTCTTCCAGGGGGTGTCCATGGAATTATGCAAAATGAATAGATTGTGGCGGTAAGACCAGAATACTAGGATGAGTGTAGCCTGTTCCCTGATGAGGAAATTATTCAGGCCAGGAAAACCCCTGAAGGATTGTTCTGGTGTTCACACTTGTATGAACACAGCCTTGGTATGAGGGGTTGCTAATGAAGCCAGAGAATCTGGCCCAGCATGTTAATTTACTCGATCCAGGGAACTTCCTGGTATTTATAAATGAACTCTGTACATTAGGCAACTGATATTTAGATGAGAAAATCAGAAAACAGCACGTGCTGTAATATAGTGCTTCAATAGGTTGTAATATAAATCGATTTTAACAAAGCTAACATCATTTAAGTAATCAAAAACATGCAAGGACAATGAGTTACTGTTTCAAAATTCTGCTAGACATAAGAATCCAGAACTCAACCCTTTCAAATAATAAAGGTACATTGCAAAACTAAGTCACAGTATTAATTAGGTTAGTCTAATTATTCAATCTACAACTAGGCCTTAACAGATTCAGGACTGGCATATCATTGGAAACATCGGCCCATTGATTATCATCATTGCCCTAGGAGAAGATGAAGGTTTTACCTCTGAAGGATTTGGAGTTCAAGGCATGTTCTGAAGAACACAGAGTATCAAAATGTTATGAAAAGACATATTCTATTTCTGTAGCTTCTGTTTTGTTTTTCCTTTTAAATTTTATTTATTTTTTGGCTGCGTTGGGTCTTTGCTGCTGCGCGCGGGCTTTCTCTAGTTGCGGTGAGCGCACTTCTCATCTAGGTGGCTTCTCTTGTTGTGGAGCACGGGCTCTAGGCGCACGGGCTTCAGTAGTTGTGGCACACGAGCTCAGTAGTTGTGGCTTGCGGGCTCTAGAGCGCAGGCTCAGTAGTTGTGGCACACGGGCCTAGTTGCTCCACGGCATGTGGGATCTTCC
>NC_041233.1:14541323-14589340 GCF_002837175.3 Physeter macrocephalus | reverse complement strand
TGAGAAATGGGTACGGCTGTGTGAACAAATCTCTTATGATTATTCTTCCACTGTGTGCTGTAATGTACTTTAAATCCATTTCCATATTTCTAATTAACACGTAGCTCCGAAAAACTTTCTGGAGGCCATTTACATCACAAATGGGGAAAAAACAAATTTGCTTTATCAGAAAATTGACTATAGACTATTTTGGGGGCTTTTATTATTTTTACATTTTAATGATTAAAATTAAATATAGCCCAGTGACTCACGACAGAAGACAGTGAAATAATTTTCATGACTGATATAATTTTAAAGTCAACCTGGGTGAATAAGATATTAGGTCTGCTGTGGACGACCTGCATTGTCCGTCCTGCGGCTCGAGTTTCTGATCAGTTCCAACCATTTCATAAAAAGAATCAGACAGCTGTGCCGAGTTACTTTTCTAGCACAAACCCATGGTGCTTTGGCTTTATCTCAACAGCTGTCCTATAGGGACTATATAGTGCTGCTTCTGTCCTGCGGATTTTAGGCCCCTATTTTCATAGTTTGAATCTTTCATTTCTTTGAGTGAGAAACAGAGAATGCACAAATATTATTTTAAAATTCTTTGCACCAAAAAAACCTATGTCATCTGCTACATTGAAACGCTGTCATTGTCACTAGCAAAAGGCATAACTGCAGCTCTCTGAGGATGCTTATTCATCCATGGTCCCCCGGCAAGGGCCGCTGTCCTCATCTAGAACATGGGGATAACAATAGTTACCCACTGCATGGGTTTTTGTGAGGATTAAATCAATGTGTGTAAAGCACTTACACAGTGCCTGGCATGTCGGAAGGGCTTAAAAGTGTGAAGCTTGTTTTTATTTTTAGATTTTCATGTCACATATTTAAGTCTACAATAAACAAAGCCTAAACAAAGCTCTTTGAGGGTAGGGACTTGGTCTGTTTTGTTGTTTTGTTCCCTACTTGACTGCCTGGCTGGTGACTGATAAACAGTGGGAAAGTAATAAATATTTATTGAATAATTGGATGTAGGAAATCACTGTGGTCTCATATGGTCAGTAAATCATTTTATTACTATTTCTCCCTGTTATATAGTCTTATTGACAGAGAGGGTGCCAAAGTTTATGAAATTTTTTCCTGTATCTCTCCCCTGCCCTCCCACCATGACCTGTAACTCAGGCTGCCCCTCATCTGGGTATCCAGCCTGGCTCCTTGACTTTACATTTTCCTGCAATGCTAATAGTTAGATTCTTCCAGGGGGTGTCCATGGAATTATGCAAAATGAATAGATTGTGGCGGTAAGACCAGAATACTAGGATGAGTGTAGCCTGTTCCCTGATGAGGAAATTATTCAGGCCAGGAAAACCCCTGAAGGATTGTTCTGGTGTTCACACTTGTATGAACACAGCCTTGGTATGAGGGGTTGCTAATGAAGCCAGAGAATCTGGCCCAGCATGTTAATTTACTCGATCCAGGGAACTTCCTGGTATTTATAAATGAACTCTGTACATTAGGCAACTGATATTTAGATGAGAAAATCAGAAAACAGCACGTGCTGTAATATAGTGCTTCAATAGGTTGTAATATAAATCGATTTTAACAAAGCTAACATCATTTAAGTAATCAAAAACATGCAAGGACAATGAGTTACTGTTTCAAAATTCTGCTAGACATAAGAATCCAGAACTCAACCCTTTCAACATGATGTGCTTCTTGTGTAAGATTTAGATTTCAGTTCAATTCAATTGATCTGGGCGCATTCCATCCAGGCAGCCCCATCACAGGCAGGATTTCTGCTCTCACAGGAGTCAGTCTGAAGGTGGAGTTGGAAGGCAGGGGATACAAACACCTGTACAATCAATTATAATGATATGTGAAAATGACTACAGTTAGGTTAGAAGAGAAGACTATTGGGTTAGTCACACTTTATTTAGCTGACGACAGAATGACTGAATGATGTGCCGGTTAGGGAATAAGCCAAAGACAAGAGCAGAGAAGGGAAGGGCATGGTGGAGTATGTAGGTGGACATCATGTCAGCCAGCTACTCTTCATAATAATCACCCAAAGGCAGAGGAGTAAGTGGCATTAAACCACCTTCATATGAAAACATGTTAAAATAAACTTGGGGACTTCCCTGGTGGCGCAGTGGTTGAGAATCCGCCTGCCAATGCAGGGGACATGGGTTCGTGCCCCGGTCCGGGAAGACCCCACATGCTGCGGAGCGGCTGGGCCCGTGAGCCATGGCCACCGAGCCTGTGCGTCCGGAGCCTGTGCTCCGCAACGGGAGAGGCCACAACAGTGAGAGGCCCGCGTACCACAAAAAAAATAAATAAAAATAAATAAATCGTTGGGTCTTTGCTGCTGCGCGCGGGCTTTCTCTAGTTGCGGTGAGCGCGCTTCTCATCTAGGTGGCTTCTCTTGTTGTGGAGCACGGGCTCTAGGCGCACGGGCTTCAGTAGTTGTGGCACACGAGCTCAGTAGTTGTGGCTTGCGGGCTCTAGAGCGCAGGCTCAGTAGTTGTGGCACACGGGCCTAGTTGCTCCACGGCATGTGGGATTTTCCCGTACCAGGGCTTGAACCCATGTTCTGTGCATTGGCAGTCAGATTCTTAACCACTGTGCCACCAGAGAAGTCCTTGTAGCTTCTGTTTGTATTTGAAAATTTTATTCTCGTTCAGCTCAGCAGTGATGGTAAATACTAAGAAATGACTGGGAAGATAATCTTTTACAGTAATTCTTTATTCCAAAAAATACCATTTTCCTTACAATTTATTCGTTTGTTTACTTGCTTATTGGTAAATAATTGGATACAGAAATATAGCATTGTAACTAACTTATTCCTTTGTCAGATCAATTTTTCTATTGGTATATCATAAGACATTTTATTATTTTAACGAGAATTTTAAAAAAGTGTTTGCTGTTATATCTCTGAACTTCACCATCTCACTAGCATCTGTCAGATTTAATCATCTACAGGACTACCTTATAAAGATTACCTTATCAGAAAAAGTGTCATCTTGTGAGCTTAGGTGTGAGAATTGCAAAATAAAGCTGAGCTACACTAACAACTGCTGTGCTAATTTATTGTAAATTATGTTTTTTTGTTTGCAGAGATAAGACATGAGAAGTGTTTCTATTTAAATTCATTTCCTATTATTTTAACATAAATACCAAACAGCTCAACAACAAAAAAAGTGAGAACATAGAACATTCTTTAAACAGGTTCTGGTGACAGTGAAATTTATTTTCTAAGCTATCGGTACCAGTCATGTCACACTGTTCTAGGTGCAGAATCAGACAGCACAATTAAGACAAAACATGGATGCTTAGAATGCTAAATGGAAATTGCTGATTGTCATGTGAAGAGTGATGATTTATAGGATATGAACTGGAAATAACTGCATAGCAAGCTGGTCTACAACAAAGCTTTAATTCACTGGGCTGACACTGTAAACTCATAACGTGTCGACCTGGCACCAGCCATGATAGATTACGGCTGTTCAGAACACACAAGCATGTCCCTTTCATGAGCATTCTGGGAACCGTAGTTCAGATGACCCCAGTAAAAACAACTATAATGGTTTTAACCAAGCTGGTTCTCTAAGAAATGAAAAAATCATGATGAGTCATTATATTATTAAAATTCAGAACTAGTTGGCAATGAATCACATGAAGTTATCACCTTTAAATCATCAGAGTATAAATTGGGTCCTATAAAATACCATGAGTCTCAATGTATTTTTAACAAGATGAACCTCTTATATAAGCAAGATTTTATTATTATATTTATTATTATTATTATTAAAACTAGAGTGGAATTTAGTGCTCATAAAAGTGAAGGGCTAATGTTGCTAGCGTGAGCCAGAAAGAGTATAGGCCTGTAATTGTAGACTGCTTTATGTAGCCCTGCCAGTAAATTTCGACCATTCTTGTTCTTATGAGTCAATGCCAAACATGGGAATTTGTATGAGTCTTTAAAAAATGTATTAGCGGATAGGCATGTGGTAGGAGGACCCCAAATCTATTTTTTTTTTTTTTTTTTTTGTGGTATGCGGGCCTCCCTCTGTTGTGGTCTCTCCCGTTGCGGAGCACAGGCTCCGGACGCGCAGGCTCAGCGGCCATGGCTCACGGGCCCAGCCGCTCCACGGCATGTGGGATCCTCCCAGACCGGGGCGCGAACCCGGTTCCGCTGCATCGGCAGGCGGACGCGCAACCACTGCGCCACCAGGGAAGCCCCTATTTTTTTTAACCTAAACTGGAAGTTGAACTCTAGTCTAGAGAATCAGTTGTAGGTCAACCCAACTATTTCATACTCCCGACCCGTTTAAAAAAAATACATTGGATCTTTCAAAGAAATAGAGTGGAAATACCATTTAAGAGAAAAGTAAAAAGCCATTTTGCTGTCTTTGCTCTGATTTTCTGCTAGTAAGCTTCATGCTGTACCAGATCACATTTAAAAGAACTCTGTACATTAGGCAACTGATATTTAGATGAGAAAATCAGAAAACAGCACGTGCTGTAATATAGTGCTTCAATAGGTTGTAATATAAATCGATTTTAACAAAGCTAACATCATTTAAGTAATCAAAAACATGCAAGGACAATGAGTTACTGTTTCAAAATTCTGCTAGACATAAGAATCCAGAACTCAACCCTTTCAACATGATGTGCTTCTTGTGTAAGATTTAGATTTCAGTTCAATTCAATTGATCTGGGCGCATTCCATCCAGGCAGCCCCATCACAGGCAGGATTTCTGCTCTCACAGGAGTCAGTCTGAAGGTGGAGTTGGAAGGCAGGGGATACAAACACCTGTACAATCAATTATAATGATATGTGAAAATGACTACAGTTAGGTTAGAAGAGAAGACTATTGGGTTAGTCACACTTTATTTAGCTGACGACAGAATGACTGAATGATGTGCCGGTTAGGGAATAAGCCAAAGACAAGAGCAGAGAAGGGAAGGGCATGGTGGAGTATGTAGGTGGACATCATGTCAGCCAGCTACTCTTCATAATAATCACCCAAAGGCAGAGGAGTAAGTGGCATTAAACCACCTTCATATGAAAACATGTTAAAATAAACTTGGGGACTTCCCTGGTGGCGCAGTGGTTGAGAATCCGCCTGCCAATGCAGGGGACATGGGTTCGTGCCCCGGTCCGGGAAGACCCCACATGCTGCGGAGCGGCTGGGCCCGTGAGCCATGGCCACCGAGCCTGTGCGTCCGGAGCCTGTGCTCCGCAACGGGAGAGGCCACAACAGTGAGAGGCCCGCGTACCACAAAAAAAATAAATAAAAAAAAATAAATAAACTTGGCTCTTGAAGAAATTGAGCATAATTGCTAATTACTGATAAAGACTACTTTAATAATAAAGAAGAAGAGAACAAATACTGTTGATGGTTATTTTTGCTTAAAATGTTTACAGTTGGAGGGACACAAATAGACCTCTGGTCACAGATTATGAAAAACACATTTGATAGCTAAATATAAAAAAATCCAAATATTAATAACTACTGACATTTATGTAGCCCTTTCCTCCCAAAGCCCTGGACAAACATTACTGACTATATATATATACACAAGAATAGCACTGAAATACTGCTACTCTTGCACATGCCTAGATACTAATCCAAGACAAAAGTAGCAAATGGCTGATCTACTTAAATATAGGTCTGCAGAATATAGGTGTGCATTTAGATATAAAAACTCAGACCACAACACCTCCCTTCCAAAATGTTTACCATATTTTATTTCAACTTTATTGAATTACTGGGCTTTTCAAGCTCCATTCTCTTAGTAAGACACTTAAGGTTTTGTATTTATTCTTAGATGCTGGTTTATGATTGTTGTATGGCAGTGAATACCAGGGCTAATGGCTCCTCCTTTCTGAGGACATCAGCTCTGACTCTTCAGTGCCTCCTAGCGTGAGGAGGGCTGATAGGCCAGTGCAACACAGGAGTGCCTTCTACGGAAGGGCTAGTTTTGTTTCACCACGAACCAAGATTGTTATTAGTTATCTGAGAAGAACTATCTGGCTCAAACAAGTTTCATTTATGAAATATTAGATTAAATGAACTGGTGCTGGGCTGCTTGGTGACACTGATTGAAAAGATGCCATGTTTGTTGTTACTTACTTGAACAAAATGTAACTTACACAGCAAAAATCATTTTTAAAGACCAGAAAAGAAAACGTTTAATGTACACTCTTAGGGCTCTTACTGTAAAATATTATTTTATTGCATTCTCAATTTCATTGCATTCTGGCAATGACAGAAATATAATTTAAATTTCTTGACGTTTCCTTTAACGATGTTATATTTTGGAAATTTTCGATTCAGGAATCATTACAAATCACTTGCTTTAAATTTTAACATTCCTTTCTCCTCTATAAATCCTATATATCTTCAAAAGTTCAGCTAAACTCCCAGGTCCTCCTTAAAATTTTCATAATTTTTTCAGCAAGTAAGGCACTCTATGTTTTTAAAACTCTCAATTATACAATCATTTTCAGTGTGCCTTTACTGAGTATGCACTATAAACCAGCACCGTCTAAGCCCTGGGTATTCAGGGATGATTATCAAATATTCCTCTACTTTCAAGGAGGTCACAATCTAGAGTGTGCATGGGGGTCTTGGTAGGGATGACATTCAAGATAAGTTGCAGAGTGAAATAATTGCTAGAAGTATATGTAGGGAGTTCTAGAAGTAGAGAGGAAAGACAGCTACTTCATTCTGGTGGGAGGCAAGAGAGGAAGAGATTCAGGGAAACTGTAAAAGGGAGATGGTACCTGTATTAAGTTTTGAAGGATAAATAGGAGTTAGCATGCAGATGCGGTTGACAGAGAGAGAGAATCCCATACAGAAAGACAGACAGACATACAGACAGGGAAAGTGCATGTTCAAAAGCATAGAGAGCATTACAGGACAGGAGATGCACGTGGTGTTGGCGAAAGTTGGGGTCAAGTAGGCCTAGGTTGAGTTCCAGCTTGCACGTTTAAGTCATTTAATTTCCTATAAGCCTTAGGTTTCCCATCTGTCACATGGGGCAAGTAACCTTCTGACTGACAATCATCCAATTGGTAGAGCCATTTTCTTGGGGATTTTGTGGGAACATATATCAGAGTCAAAAATGAGAACAATGGAAATAAGAGTTATCACGTTAAAGTCTAACAACAACAAAATGAAATGTTGTTTGAGGGGTGCTAATGTTTTGAATATTTAAATGTTGTAAAGGTTTTAAATCTAAAATGTGATTTATAGTCTTTTAGGGTAAATCATGTCTAGAAGCAAGTGTATATTTGTCTTTTGCTATAGCTACACTGAAATGATGCAGAAAAAAATAAAAAATAAATCAAGGGATTTATTTTCCATATGTCCAAATAATATCCTGCAATTTTTAAAACAAGTTTAGCAAAAGTCAGAACAATGTATTTCCCTCATCATTTGCTGAGAGGAAGGCTGCTTGATTAATGTAATTAAAGGGTTGCTTGTAACTGAAGACTCAATTAAAAAAATAAATTTGGCCTTATTACTTTACTTCAAACCGGTGGTTTTCCTAGTGTGATTTTTGAGCTAAAATCTGTGGCTGCTTGTTCCTGACACGTGAATTGTTTTAGCACATCCTTTCCCCTGCTGTGCATATGATTAAGAAAGCAGAGGTTAAATAGTGCAGCAAAGAATTGGGTAAATCCATTCTATTTTTGCTCACAGTGCCTTTTAGTCCCCCTCCCCCTATTTGGGACTGGAAGAGTTCAGAAACCTATTATCTCCTCCTGAAATTATTTAAGATATGTTCTTAGCCTGAAAATGTAACTTCTCTCTATTAACGTTTCCTACTACACTGATTTTGTGATAGCTGTGCTGTAGATGTTATCTGTATTGGCAAGAAAACCAAATGCAAGTGCATCCTAGAATTTATTGAGTGCTCATGTATGCTAGGCACCCTGATAAGCATTTTGCATACATTGTTCTATTTTTACTTGTGATAATCCTATGAGGTAAGGATAATCATTCTCATTTTCAGATGAGGAACAAGAGGCTCTGAGAGGTCATGCCATTGTTCAAAGAGCCCACAATTAGCAGGTGACAGAACTAAGGTGCTAACCCTGGTCTATTTCATTCTAAACCTGGGTTCTTATCAATTTGCAATTTTTTTTGTAGGTAGAGTTTGATTTAAAAGATTTAAAAATAGCTCTGGTAAAGCATCTTGCATATAGTTGGTGCAACACATGTTAAATTCAGTTGAGTGAAAATTTTATGCTCACGAGGGCAAAGAAGAGTCAGTTGTTGCCCTCTTTGAATTTATAGTCTAATGTGGGCGTGACTACAGTATAAGGCATAAGCAGCATGGAAAGGCAGTGTAGTACAGTGAGGAAATCAGGACAAACTCAGTATGTCTGAAAGAGCTCTATATTTCTTCCCTTAAACCTGTTCCTTCTCCAGGCTTCCAGGTAATGGTGCTAATATCCATCCAACTGTTCAAATCAGAATCGGGGGGGCGGGGGGCCGCGTGCACAGCATCCTTGGTTCCTCCCTTTCCCTCACCCTTTACATCCAACGCTTCAGCCACTCCTGCCAGATCTGCTCTGAAATATATTTGGAATCTACTTCTCCCTACCTTTCCTGCCACCACCCTTTCCAAGCCACCCAGACCAGAGCCATCATCTTTTCATTTGTTTCCCTTCTCTGCCCACCCAGTCAGAGCCAGGTACAAGGAGAAGCCAGGGCAGGCTTTGTGGAGCCTGAAGCTAAATTATGAAAAAAATCGTGTATACAAGTGAATGTATAGAAATCACACAAGTGAATACATAGAATGATTAAGGAATTAACAACAAATTAGATATATTAAAAAGCTGACAGGGCTTCCCTGGTGGCGCAGTGGTTGAGAGTCCGCCTGCCGATGAAGGGGACGCGGGTTCGTGCCCCGGTCCGGGAGGATCCCACGTGCCGCGGAGCGGCTGGGCCCGTGAGCCATGGCCGCTGAGCCTGCGCGTCCGGAGCCTGTGCTCTGCAACGGGAGAGGCCACAGCAAGAAAGCTGACAAATTCCACAAGTATCACAAAATTTTAAAATAAGTTAAAAATTGTCAACTGCTTGACCTATATCTATAATACATTTCACTTTATTTCTTGGGCTTCATACTCCAACCAGCTCTTCATATGACAAATATTTTGTAATATTATCTTCCACAGAAAGACTATTATTTAGTCTTTCCTCTAGCTTGGTTAATAGAAATTGTTATTATTATTGATATAGTTTAGAAAAATTTCAGCTTCACAACTCATTATTGGTAATATCATGTGCATTTTAGGATTGATGTCAAATTTCAAAAAACCTGTGGCAAGTTTCCTCCATATATGTACTGTAAGACTTAAGGTTCTTTTCAGTTCTCTTAGGCAGTGAACAATTTAAAATAATCTTACTCCTTATAAAGATGGCACTCATTAACCAATTTTTGTCAATGTCTCCACTGTAGAGTAATATTATACATTTGATGTTATCTTCAATGATATTAGTATTTTTTGTAAAAAGGCAAGAAATTAAAATCTGTTTACAACATGTTCATGTGATTCACTCCTCTTCACTAACTGGACTATCAAGCAATCTAGCCTATTCATTGCTTCTATTTAAAAGAGAAGTAGATAAACTGAACTTCATCAAAATTAAAAACTTTTGTGCCTCTTATTGAATTACTACTTTTGCTATGATCTGAATTGGGGGGGGGTTACAATTTACTCACTGGTGTCAGAATAATTTCTATTGATTTAATTTCTCCTCTGCATTGCTCTTATCTCATATTCTACTATATTTGGAATTTTTCTCAGTTCTTTAATAAATCAATTTAAAAATGACAAAAGAAGGTTCTCTGAATATAAGTCCGAATCAGAAGTTGTAATTTCTCAATTGTTGAACTAAAACGTTCCAAAAGTCTGCCCAAATCACAGTTAAAATGATATATTCAAAATTTGTTGAATAAAATGTTTGCATTTCATTTGCACTTGGGTTTTTATTCCAAGTCTTCAAAAATATATTTGTGTTCTTAAAATGTCATTTAACTCCTATTACAAGACTTAAATAACTTTTTACATAGCTGATGACTATTAGAATTTTCCATAGACTAGCTTCTTCCTCCATACATTTCAAACCTGGTTTCTCCACCACTACTCACACATGTCCAGGACCTGGCCCTAAAGGACACACGCACATCACATGCAACTTTGTATCATGATGTCACAGCGGGTGGTAGAAGCCACTTGCACTAAGATGGCTAGATAAAGACTATTATATAAGAGTTCTCTCTCCCAATTCAATCTACTTTCTAATGTACTTAAATACATTAGATATAGCCATAAATCTCCAACTGTCTGTAGGAAGTTTATATTTTGTCATTCTAGTATCACATTAAATTTAATGCTTTTAACACTAAACTCGTCACCACAACCCTTAGTATCATTATGAAAATTGTCTTTTCTAATTATGTCAATGGAACAATTACTTTTTTTTTTTAAATTTCATCATGCTTTTAATGCACAATGACAATTTTTTTTTTTTTTTTTGCGGTACGCGGGCCTCTCACTGCTGTGGCCTCTCTCGTTGCGGAGCACAGGCTCCGGACGCGCAGGCCCAGCGGCCATGGCTCATGGGCCCAGCCGCTCCGCGGCATGTGGGATCTTCCCGGACCGGGGCACGAACCCGTGTCCCCTGCATCGGCAGGCAGACTCTCAACCACTACGCCACCAGGGAAGCCCGTGAACATTTATTTTTATATGAAGGTAATACACAATCATTAAAGATATTAGTTTTAAATCTAAAAGCAATCATTAAAGGGTTTGTTATGAAACATTTACATTTGTTTAGATTTGGCAGTTATGTCAGAAGAAAATACTTTTATTTGTGGCTTTTGAGAATAAAGCTACATCTTTTAATTTCAAAAACTATCTAAGTATTCTCTCAATAGTGTAAATAACCAAACTTTTATCAGGCACCTCCTTAACTTCTACGAAATTTGTAATCTGTGAAAAAAACAACAACAAAGACATAAAAAAGAAACACTAACATAAAAAGTTGTAAAATTTTTACAATAAAAAAGGAACATATATGGTATTTTCCCATATACTGGGAAAAAGTAACATATTTGGACAGAGTGAAGCATAAAATAGAGAAATTAGCATCTCGGTTCAAAGTAGGAAAAACTTTTGAAAAGTCACCTTGGTAGATTTGTGAAAGGGGATTTAGAAAGATGGAACTGGGATTTCTTGGTGATTCAAGCACTATGTTTTCTTTCATAGCAGCCTGGTGGAACCAAGGTGGGTAAGGTTGGGATATAGTGTCCATTGCTTTCAAAAAGGAAGCTGCTCAGCAAATGGAGCGGGGACACGTGGACATCCACATGCAAAAGAATTAAGTTAGACCTCTAACACCTCAAGCCATACACAAAAATTAACCCAAATGGATCAAAGACCCAAATATAAGAGTTTTATAAAACTACAGAATTCTTAGAAGAAAACATAGGTATAAAACTTCATGATCTTGGTTTAGGCAATGATTTCTTAGATATGACACCAAAAGGACAAGCAACCAAAAGAAAAAAAATAGATAAACTGAACTTCATCAAAATTAAAAACTTTTGTGCCTCAAAGGACACCATCAATGAAGTGAAAAGACAACCCACAGAATGGGAGAAATGATTTGCAAATCATATATCTGATAAAAATCCCGTATCTAGGGACCTCCTTGGTGGTCCAGTGGTTAAGACTCCGCGTTCCCAATGCAGGGGGCCTGGGTTCGATCCCTGGTCAGGGAACTAGATCCCGCATGCCGCCACTAAGAGCCTGCACGCCACAACTAAAGATCCTGAACGGGGCAACGAAAATCCCGCGTGCTGCAACTAAGATCCGGTGCAGCCAAATAAATAAATAAATAGATAAATATATTTTAAAAAAACCCTGTATCTAGACTATGTAAAGAACTTTTACAATTCAACAATAAAAAGACAAAGAGCCCAATTTTTCTAATGGGCAAAAGATGTGAATAATGTCTCCAAAGAAGAGATATATATAGGAGGTATTCATCGAAGCACCAAGTAAAAATGGGATATTCTAGAACTGCTGGTCAGGGGATTTTGTCACCCTTTTCACTAAAGTGTTAGATTTTCAGCAGCCAAAGGCAGCCATTCCAAAGTGAATGTGATAGAACATAAAGAGGTGAACTGAGATGATTCACTTTGCAGTTTGAACAGTAGTGTTTCACAGGAAGGGAAAAAAGATCAACCTTGTATTTTTTTGACCAATAAAGGCTTCTTCTCTTTGTAATATAGTAGAAAAGCTCTCTTCCAAAAAGAATATACAACTGGCTAATAAGCACATGAAGAAAAGATGCTCAACATCATTAGCCATCAAGCAAATGCAAATCAAAACCACAATGAGATATACTTCATACCTACTAGGATGGCTATAATAAAAAATACAGACAATAACAAGTGTTGGTTAGGATGTGGAGAAAATGGAACCCTCATGCAATGCTGGTAGGAATGTACAGTTGACCTTTGAACAAGACAGGGGTAATGGGCACTGACACTTCATGCAGTCAAAAATTCACATATAATTTACAGTTGGCCCTCCACATCGGCACAATTACTTTTAAATTCTTTTGTTCAAATCTGTACAAGTTTTGATTCATCTTAACTTCTTAGTTTTTCATATCCAAATTTTCAACTTCTTTCAACTTTTTTAACTTCTATGTTAAATTTTCTTTATAGTTATTTCTTACATATGTCCATTCCTTTCCACTTCCATTGCTATATCCTAGTCCTATTTTTTTTTAACATTTCTCAATTTCCTACTTTAGCTTTCTGTTCCCCAATCACTTTTCATTTCACGATGTTGTGTATAACATTGCCAAGTTACTTTGCTCAAAATACTGCTTTTATCAATTGCTTTTTATAACATTTAGATCATAGTTCTTACCAAAGATGGAATAAAAAAAGAGTTCAAATTTTTGAAAAATTAAAGTTACTTTTATATCTATCAAATATTAATTTGGATGAATTGAGTGGAAAGCCATTCTGAATTTGACAGCTGTCTGATTTATAGCATATTTTCTAAATAGAACTTTACTTCCAAGTCATAGCAGTTCTCAGCCTCTCAACCAGGATTTCCAGAGAATTTAGCCCTCATGCCCAAGGCATCTACTGTTTATAATGAATTAACTTCTCTCCTGTGAATCTAGACTCTTACTAGCTATGTACCATCCTTGAGAAAATTAATAATTATTTAAATAATTTTCTGTAGGACTTTGTTCTCTTGCAGAACCCCTGTTAAAAAGACTGCTACATTAACTGAAATAAACTTAATAAAATGTTACAAGTAGAGATTCTGGATCTACCTTAAAGACTTAGGAAAAAACCCACTTCATTTATAATTAGCAATGTCCATTTGCATATAAACAGTAAATGCTGCCAAATTCAAACCCTGTCCTACTTAAGAGAACAGAGGCTGTTTATAAACAGCCTCCATGTAACATTGTCTACATTATGTGTCTTTGTTCTTTTATAGACTAAAGTTTTACTATTAGTGCACACCAGGTTGATGTGTCTGAAATTCTAAATTATTTGGGTTTGAATTAATGAGGCTTTTAACTGAATATAATCTGAAAGAAGTTTCAAACTGCTACAACATATACTGTCCAATATAATTGTTAGGTAATATAATGTATACTCCAAAAATTTTCACGTTAGAATTACATGAAAAATACAAATATTTTGAGAAGAGAAACTATAAAAAACATTTTGATTCTGGAGCTATCATTAAAAATGCTTTAAATCTAATTTAATTTAATTTAATTTTCAAAATGAAAAGTGGATAATATTTGTTTGTTAACACTGTAGTGACATTGGTGTACTGGGATAGCATTTAGCTGTTAACGTGACAGAAAACCCAAAATTCAGCAGCTTTAACAAGATAGTATTTTATCTTGTCTTCTCATAAAAGTCCAGAAGTAAGCAAAAGAAAGCTGCTACTTTGACTCTGCTTTGTATGAAGTCTTTTGGGGTCTGGGTTCTTTCTAGCTTGTTGCTCCTCTACACTGGCCTCCATTCCTGAGATTACCTCATGGCCCAAAAGGGTTGCTCCATGTGAAGCTATCCCTTTCATATTCTACCCAGAAAAATAGGAGAAGGGCAAAAAAGAAGGGTACACTCCTTCCTTTTAAGGACAATTCCGTTAAGATCCACACTTTATAAATCTGCTTACATCTCATCAGCCAAAACTCTTGTGGCCAAGTTTACTTACACATTTACTGGAAAGGAGGCTGGGAAATGAAGTCTATCCTAGTCAACTATGTGCCCAGCTAAAAATCTTACGTTAAGGGAAAAAGGGAAGAATGCATGTTGGGAGACAATTCAGAGACTCTACCATATATACTAAATTCTTATCTCTTTGGGGGAGGAGAGGGTAGAATTTATGCCAGCAAATTACACCCGGCTGGGCAGACAAAGCTTAATCAGCTGGTTTTCAACCATGCTTGTACATCAAAATCACCATGGAACTTTTAAGAACTAGAGATGCCAAGTCCTATCTAGACTTACTTGAACTAGAATTATGGCGGGGTGTGTGTGTGTGGTGGATCAAAAGTTAATTTTTAAAAGCATTATAGGTGATTCAGGTACACGGTCAGGTTTGGATAGGGTTCCCTTGGTGGGATATCTGAACCACATTATTTCAGAACTAAGAGAAGGGACTATAGGAAAGATTGACTGAGAACTGTTAGCATCTCCTCACATATTCCTTTCATCCATCATTTATCTGACTTGGTTACCTATTCTTGTCTTCCTTGACTTTCACCAAGCCTTCAGAGCAGTTTTGCCACAGCTCACATGATAGAGAGGGGAATAGGAATTTATGACTTAAAAAAAAATTTCCTGCAAGGAACTTAGGTGACAGACAATGACAACATTCACAGCTATGAAATGAATTACTTGAAGGCAAGGCCCTCATCTTTTTCAGGAGGACCTCCAGGGCCTATGCCATGGTGGAAGCTCGAGAAATGTTGTTGCTTGTTAGTGGAACTCCCTATATTTCTGACCTTGGAAAATCCCATTCTTCTCCTGGATTCTCCTTAGGACATAGAAGAATGCTCACCACAGAAGGACGCTCAGTACTAACATGCTTCAACTAAAAATTTAAGGTTACTTTTAGGTTAGGTTGAGTTTCTTAAGTATGGTTCGACTCTCACTTGGTCTCACTAATGAAACTATTTTTACTGAAGGAAACAAATGCCATCCTCCACTCTGATCCACATTATCTCATCTTATTTTTGTTTTTATTTTAAATTTTGTCCAACACTTCTAGTTTGGATGAGCTTACTCATAATCTCTTTGATCATGGCTATTGCTTCAGAAAGAGCTCCACTTACTTTTCTAGTTATGAATGTTGCCAGTTGCCTGATAGTCTGTAATTAGAGATGTTTAAACTTTGAAAAACCAGTGTTTTTCCCTTTCCATTTGCAGGAAACAGATTTAAAGAGATTTATGTAAGGAGACAAAAATCCATTGTATTTGTTGTTGACATAAAATGCTGCAGATAGCTTTCTGGCTTTTGTCTCAACTCTTTTTAGTGTTTTTTTTTTCCTCTCCTACTTCTTCAGAAAAGTTTTAATTAGGTTCTAGGGGTTCTTAACACCTGTTTAATTTCCCATTAAAGAAGTAAGGTGTGTTTTGAGTAGTTAGCAGGCATTAGCAAATGAAAAAGGTTGGGTAGTAAAGCAGTAGGCCACCAGAGGGAAAGACTAAATATCAATACAACAGGGACTACCTAAATCCACTGATCTGAGACTTTTGTACTTGAACTTGATTATAAATGTGGACCAAGAGTAAAAAGGTCTTGGGGGCGGGCTTCCCTGGTGGCGCAATGGTTGAGAGTCCGCCTGCCGATGCAGGGGACACGGGTTCGTGCCCCGGTCCGGGAGAATCCCACATGCCGCGGAGCGGCTGGGTCCGTGAGCCATTGCTGCTGCGCCTGCGCGTCCGGGGCCTGTGCTCCGCAGCGGGAGAGGCCACAACAGTGAGAGGCCCACGTACCGCAAAAAAAAAAAAAAAAGTCTTGGGATACATATATATTTTTATTTTATTTTTTTTACACACACACACACACACACACACACACATATATGCATGTGCATGCCACATATGGTAATTAAATTACGTTACTGTACTCCTGAAATTAAGAGTAAAAGAAAGTTTAGAGCTGAGAGGAAAAACAAACCAAATTATTTTGAAATAAATACCTAATATGTGACATTAATTTACCCTCAGAAAAAAGTTTAAATCTTAAACTAGGAAAAAAAAGCTTGAGTTAAAAAAGAAGTCACCTCTTGCACAGTTTTTTGGTATATATAAATGAGTGTACATTCTAAACTTTTATTGTTAATTTTTCTGTTGTAATTTTAAAATATTATAGTCTTTATGCTTCTAACAATGAAACTTTTCCATGACATAAATCTGAGAATGTCTTAGCTGAGATAATTTTCTTTCCCCTTTATTATTTAATTATTTAAGGAAAAATCAAGGAAAGAAATCCATTTCAACAAAATAATGAAGAAATATAGACAAAAAGCTGCCATTCCTCAATTTGTATTTTGAACTGCAAATCTTCTGAACTGTGAATGCTTTTATATTTTAAAAGTAATTTAACATCTAGTTACAAATGAAAAAAAATGACCAAACTATATCAAACTTCAGTAATTTGAATGCAACGATTTTGTCACTTATTTTGAAAATCATTCTCATCAGCACAAAAATAAAGTTTTAATGAAACCTCCACAGGAGGGCACTATAGTGTGACTCTGGTATAAATTGTAACTACAGCAACCCATTCTATCAATATCTGACCCTTGATTAAACACCTAAAAGAGTGAGTCCTTCTCCTGAATTAGAAAATTCTAGTTTTCAAAACTCAAGATAGGTAGATTTCACATGTGGCAAATTTTTTTCTTGGTTAAAGAAAAAAAGAGTATAGGTAATTTAATCTTTCTTTTGTGGCATACATTCAACATAAAATCTTATCATAAAATACAGCAAAATTGGTAAGATACATGGTCTGGATGAACCTAAATCCAGAGAGGTTAAAATTATATTATACTGTAACAACAGGAATATTTTAGAACTATCAGGCTAAGCAATCAAAATCAAAAGACATTACAACAGATAAATGCATTTACTACTTATTAGTGGTATGTATTTATAAATAGTATATGTAAATGATATATAAAATTGGTGTTACTTAAAAATGGTATACATTGCTTATAATGGTATGTCTAGCTAACTAGACAGTAGATAGGTAAATCAGTCTTAGTGAATGTAGAAATAGAATCAAAACATAAATACCAAAGCATTTCCAAACTGGTTCACCTCATCCCAGTAAGGATCTGAAAACGTTCGCCGTAATGATAAAGATGGAGATTTGGTCCAAATTAAGATTTTTTAAATGCCTCTGGTCCTAAATTTCAATTTCACTAGTGTATTTTCAAGTTGTTCTCCAGGAGATAACAATACCCTGATATTTTACTAGAGTTAAATCAATATAAAAGTAATTGTAATCTTGACAATTGCCAAGTGTCTTTGTGGGCCTTGCCTTATTATTCTGAGGACTAACAGAATGCTGTACAAGTCCAAGAAAGCTTTACTGAATGGAAAGTTTCATTAAATTTAAAGAGCAACAAGAGCAGTGGTTATAGATGTAGTTCTATAACTTTACATGACAAATCTGTTTCCATTAAAGAAATTACTTGTTTCATTATAGTTCTGCCAAAAAATGGCATTTAGATAAATCCTAATAATGAAGGGAAAGACTGGTAGAAAGCTGCAGTGATGAAAATCCCCGTATCAATGGGCTTAACTTTTGGGTGGTACATGTCCCTCTTTATAGCCTAATACTGATAGCTGCAATGTTCTGGGAATTTATAAATTGTTGAAGTGATGTAACCTCAGTACGAGTCTTGACAGTTTTCTGAATCTGCATTCTATATTAGAAATGGATGGATGGCATCATATTTTCATACAAATGCAAAGCACTTACTTAAAACAGAGGAGTTCGCTAAACTTTTGATGGTTCACACCTGGGTTGAATAATTAAATTTGTTGGTAATTAAAATGCTAGTTCATCACTCCCCTGGGGACTCAAGGCAGACTGTTTTAATTTAAATATCTTTTCTTCTAGCTCATACTTACAGATTCTTTAGCCAATAAAGAATTCAGACAGTAGATTTAAAAGTAATAAAAAAATCAGAAAGGAAGGCTTGGATAATCAGTTTGCACATAATAAAAATTACTTTTATATATTACTCTTAAGTAAAATTGGCAAATTATATAGTCAGATACTTAAATAATAGAATCATACAAGATCAAGGTTTTCCTTTGCTTTTTAAATCTGGAATCTAGCTAACCAGAACACAACTTACTGGATTTTTTGTTTTTTTGAAACTTCCCTTTAAAATTTTTTTCCAGCTTTACTGAGGTATACTTTTAAATACCAAAAATTGCATATATTTAATGAATACATTTTGATGAATTTGGACATATGCAAACACTTGTTATACCATCACTACAATCAAGGTAATAAGCATATCCATCACCTTCAAAAGATTTCTTGTGTCTCCCTTGCTTCTTTTCTTTATTTATTTATTTTTGTGGTAGCAACATTTAGCATGAGCTCTATCCTCTTAACAAGTTTTAAGTGTATAATACCATACTGCTAACTACAGGCACTATTTTGCACAGCAGATCTCCAGAATTTACTCATCTTGCACACCTGAAACATACCCATTGAACAACTCCCCACCTACCTCTCCCTTCATCCCTGGCAACTACCATTCTGTTCTCTCTATGAGTCTGACTATTTTATATACCTTATATAAGTGGAATCATTCAGTATTTGTCCTTCTGTGACTGGCTTATTTCACTTAGCATAATGTCCTCCAGGTCCATCCATATGTTGTGGCAAATGGTAAGATTTCCTTCCTTTTTTTTTTTGCGGTACGTGGGCCTCTCACTGTTGTGGCCTCTCCCGTTGCGGAGCACAGGCTCCGGATGTGCAGGCTCAGCGGCCATGGCTCACGGGCCCAGCCGCTCCGCAGCATGTGGGATCCTCCCAGACTGGGGCACGAACCCGCGTCCCCTGCATTGGCAGGCAGACTCTCAACCACTGCGCCACCAGGGAAGCCCAAGATTTCCTTCTTTTTAAAGGCTGAATAATATTCCATTATATGTCTATACCACATTCCCTTTACCCATTCATTTGTTGATGTACGTTTGGGTGGTTTCCATACATTGGTTATTGTGAATAATGCTACAATAAATATGGGAGTGCAGGGCTCCCCTGGTGGCGCAGTAGTTGAGAGTCTGCCTGCCGATGCAGGGGACATGGGTTTGTGCCCTGGTCCGGGAAGATCCCACATGCCGCGGAGCGGCTAGGCCCGTGAGCCATGGCCGCTGAGCGTGCGCGTCCGGAGCCTGTGCTCCGCAACGGGAGAGGCCACTACAGTGAGAGGCCCGCGTACTGCCAAAAAAGAAAAAAATATATATATAGGAGTGCAGATATCTCTTTGAAATTCTGATTTCAAGTTTTTTGGCTATATAATCAGAAGTGGGATTCCTGGGTCATATGGTAGTTCTATTTAAAAATTTTTGGAGGAATGTCCTTATTATCTGCTAAAGGGGCTGCACCGTTTAACATTCCCACCAGCAGTATATAAAAGTTTCAATTTCTTCACATAAATAAATCTTATTAAATTTTTAATAATAACCTTCCTAACAGGTGTGAGGTGACAGCTCAACGTGGTTTTGGTTTGCATTTCTCTGATGATTAGTGATGTTGAGCATCTTTCATATACCTGCTGTCCATTTGTATGTCTTCTTTGGAGAAATATCTGTTCAAGTTCCTTGCCCACTTTTAAATCAGGTTGCTTTTTTTTTTTCTATTTATAGGAGTTTCTTATATTGTAATTAACCCTTTATCAGATATATGATTTGTAAATATTTCTTCCCATTCCATAGGTTGCCTTTTCATTCTGTTTTGTCTCCTTTGCTGTGCAGAAGCTTTTCAGTTTGATGTAGTCCCACTTGTCTATTTTTGCTTTTTTGTCTGTGCTTTTGACATCATAGCCATGAAGTCACTGCCAGGATCAATATCATTTCCCCTATGTTTTCTTCTAAGACTTTTACAGTTTCAGGTATTACATTTAGTCTTTAATCCACTTTGAGTTGATTTTTGTGTATGGTATAAGGTAGGAGTGCAATTTCACCCATTTGCTTGTAAATATCCAGTTTTCCCAATGCCATTTGCTGAGACTATCCATTCTCAATTGTGTATTCTTGGCACCCTTGTTGAAGATCGGTTGCCCATAAATGTGTGGGATTGTTTCAGTTGTAGTCAAATGACTTTACGTTAGTAACTGGAAAAAATGCAACTTCTGGGATCTATGTTAGGGATGGGCCAAGTTTCTATTGACTTTTCCACTTCTTTCTCTTTCTCCTCCCTCCCTCCTTTTCATCTTTCCTCACTTTCTTTTTCATTTTTTATTTTTACCAAAGTCAGGAAGAGGTACTAATAAAATTTTTCACAAAATCTAACGTCAAAAAAGAAAGCAAATTTTGGTTAACCAGAATGCTTCATTTCTTAAGTACTAATCGAAATTTTCCTGCAAAAATCAATTTAATTTCCAACTTTGACTCCAATAAAAATCAGTATTTTGAGGGTGACTGATGTTTCTATCTTAAAACAAGAATAATCGGAAGGGGAAATAAGACATTAGGTGAGTACTAGAAACCTCCACAATACAACAGGGAAAAGAGTAAGATAATGAGAAATTTATAACCCTGGATTTTATATGGGTTTCATCCTTAAGTAAATGAAATGACACACTGTGCTTCCTTGTGCAGAATTATGTAACAAAATCCAAAGAAAAGGGAGCCAGAATATGTGGAAGCAGATTCTCCTAATGGCCCACATCAACATTCTCAGTGTTTCCATGATTCAGACATTAAGATTTTAAAAATATTACATAGAATTTTGGTCAAAATTGCTTTTTGTTTTACTTTTTTTTGAAATAACTTCTAATTCTCACATAAGTTATAAAAATAATCCATAGAGTTCCTGTAGAACTACTGATAGAACCATCGGATTAAGCTGCAGACCAAAGCTGCATTTCTCATTAGACTTCAATATGCTTTTAGGCACAATGACACTTTCCTATACAGCCAAAGAACAGCTATTAAAATTAACTTTGACCTAATATTGTCATATAATCCCCAGACGGCAATAGAGTTTTGCCAGTTATCCTAATAATGTCATTTGTAGGTCCAGGATCCAATCCAGAAGCATGTTTTGTATTTAAGTGTTTCTTTAGTCTCTTGCAGTTTATAATAGAGTTCCTCAGTCTTTCCTTATTTTTCTTGAACTTGACATTTTTGAAGAGCCTAGAACAGTAACTTTTAAGAATATTTTTCTTTTTTTAAAAAATTTTTATTTATTTATTTTTGGCTGCGTTGTGTCTTCGGTGCTGCGTGTGGGCTTTCTCTAGTTGCGGCGAGCGGGGGCTGCTTTTCATTGCAGGGTGCGGTCTTCTCATTGGGGTGGCTTCTCTTGTTGGGGAGCACGGGCTCTAGGTGCACAGGCTTCAGCAGTTGCAGCATGTGGGCTCAGTAGTTGTGGCTCGTGGGCTCCAGAGCGCAGGCTCAGTAGTTGTGGCGCATGGGCTTAGTTGCTCTGAGGCATGTGGGATCTTCCCGGACCAGGGCTCGAACCCGTGTCTCCTGCATTGGCAGGCGGATTCTTAACCACTGCGCTACCAGGTGAGCCCCAAGAATATTTTTCTGATGTTCCTCATGATTTATGCATTTTTGACAGGAGTGGACCAGAATTGATATTATATCCCTCTCATTACAGCATATCAGGAGGCAACAATGTTAATTTGCATTCTTTAACATTAATGTTTATTACTTGGATGAGATAGTATCGGTTAAATTTCTCTGCTTTGAAGTTAATTATTCAGCATGTTGTGCTTACTTAATAAACAATTAGTAACAATTTTTATGGGAAGATACACTGAGACTATATAAAGATTCAGTTCCTTATCAAACTTACACCTTCAGTTTCATCATTCCTTGTTCACTCACACCTAAATCAATTATTATTATTGTTATGATAGCTACCAAATAGTAATATTCTAATTTCATTATTCTTTTTGATTTATGAGTTGTCATTCCACTGATGTGTCCTATTTCCCCTCATATATCTATTTTAAAAATTCATGCATTTATGACAGTAATCCTTCATGGATATGTATTTTACTCAAATAGTTACAGTCCATAACTATCATGGTTATTTTGATGTTCAATTTAGCTAGCAGACCATTCATTACTATCATAATTTATTTTTATGTTCCATTTGGCTAGCAGGTGACCCTTCAAGCTTGATCCTGTGTCCTTTGGACAAGGTCCCATCACTCATTGTATTCTTCTTTGCTTTCTAGCGCAATAACACATCCCAGAACCACCGAATTTTTTCCTTCCCCATACCCAAGTCAGACGTTTCTCTATGGAGCCTTAGTTTCTTTTGTTGGGCAATGGTATTTAGAAACCAAGAGCTGATTGCTTATTGCGCTCATTGTTACTAAGGTATCATTGCTCTGGGTCCTCTCAGCAGACAAAATTAGAAAAAAAAATTATATTACATTACACTATATTATTCTATATCTGTCTATCTAGCTGTCTAGCTAGCTAGCTATCCATCCATCCACCTATCTTAAAACCCATTAGTTCACACTGATAACTCTAACACCATGTGGCTTATTGTAGTCTTCCCCCTTTCTACTTATATACCTTCCTCTGCTATAGTGACAAAGCCCATTGTTCTTGATATATTTTCTCATATTCTCCATGCCTTCCCCCACATGTAACCAATTTTCAAAACTGTGTCAGTCAAAAATTCAACCCTAGAGGGCTTCCCTGGTGGCGCAGTGGTTGCGCGTCCGCCTGCCGATGCAGGGGAACCGGGTTCGAGCCCCGGTCTGGGAGGATCCCACATGCCGCGGAGCGGCTGTGCCCGTGAGCCATGGCCGCTGAGCCTGCGCATACCACACACACACAATACCACACACACACACACACACACACACACACACACAAATTCAACCCTAGATATATGCTGCCCTCCCTCTCTCCTATTGCTCCCAGCCAGGCCCTAAGAAGGGGAATGGGAAGTAGATGACAAAGAAGGAAGGAGGAAATTAACAATCTTGGCTCTGCCATCACAGTCCTCTATACTGAACTGAAACCTAGACCCTCGATAGACACACTGTATCTCTCCAGTCCCTTGCTGGGTGTGCTGGCAGAAGGTTAGCTTTGTCAAAAACTTTTGAAAATCCAAATTCTGAAGTAATCTTTTGGAGTCTATTCTATATTAATTGAAACAATCAGGTTAGCTATATAAGCATATAGAAGAAACTAATATTGTTGTATTCCCTTTATATTTTATAAAATGAATACAAATATTATAGATTATTCTTTCTTTTTAATTGACAAGGGGATATCTAATAAATTCACTTATGAGGGTAGCCCCCTACTGATATGTTTTTGCCCAGAAATCTGCAATCACCTGGTGACATTAAGTGCTGCTCTGTAAAAACTGACAGGCCAATTGCTACACTGGCAGATCTATCTCCTACTTCCATATTTCAAGAAAGATATTTTTATTACCAAACATTTGAGAACTGATATGCCAATTGTTAAAGGTCTTGTAATATAAACATGAATAAGAGCTAAGTTTGTGTGTTTAAAACAACAAAAATAGAAAAATTTCAACAACATATTACAAGACTTCCAGAGCTGAAAGGATGTAAAGAAACCAGAAAAACACAATACCCATATCTTCAGGTGCATTCAAAAGCATGTTGAAACAAAGGAAGGCTGAAAAATCGTTTTAGTCCTATGACATTACAGTCTAAAAACAGTGAATGTGTGTGACCCACAGATTTTAAGGCTCTAGAAATAAAATTTAAGACCAATTCTGTAACAGATGCTAATGTAAATGATGCTTACAGGCATTGATAAAACACTCTGCCTTCCTTCTACTAACATATTCCATAATTATACTGTGATTTAAATAGTTTATATATAGAGAGATGAATGTGGAACAGGAGAAAAGTATTCATACATTAGCATTCAGAGTAAGTAATTCAAATATCTAATTGTTCCAGCTCAAGGAATATTTAAAAATATTACCAGTTAGGTGTTCAAAATTATTTTGGTTTATTTTTTATTGAGTCATGCTGATCATTTACAAAATTAGAAAATGTTCTTGATCATCATAGATGCACATTAGAGAAAATACAGAAAAGGAACAGAATGACACACAATTATCAGGAAAACATTTCTGCTTTTCTTTCATCCCAGATATACTCAGAAATCATTTTTTTTAAAACTGAGCTTGTGCTATTTGAAGAGATTTATGGATGAAAACAGACATTTCTAGTTTTTTTTTTTTTTTTGCTGGAGAGAAATGCTGTGTGTAAGGGGTTTGATTGTACATTCTTTGAACTCTAGCGCTCTTTTAGGTGCATTTTAATTAACTTGAAACAGTTTAAACCTCTTTCTTCAATATTCTGAGAACACCAATGAAAATCATAACTACTGTAAAAATTATTCTTGAGATATATGCAATGGCCAATTTTTTTCCCTTTTTAACTAGTATAGAACCAAACCAAAATGGAGTCACTTATGTCAAGGACAAAATGGAGTCAGTCAACACAGGCGCAAAAATGAATCTTAACCTAACCTCACAGCTCTTCTTAGAAATTAGCAGAGGATACTAGCCAATACCCAAATACCAAGTCTGTTCATGCCATCTCTGGATTTTCTTGTTTCCTAACTCAGCTGCCCTGATCCAAATAAGAAGACCACTAGGCAACAAATCAGCTGAAAAAGCCAAATAACTTATGTATTTTTCCCATAAAAATTCCTTAGTCTGTGAGCAACTCAGAACTCATTGTTCCTGTGGCCTTGAGTTTGCTGGCTTGCAGGTTGAAAACCCTGCAATAAACTCATCTTTCTGCTTTGTTTTATTCAGCATGCAGAGCTTGGTTTTTGAAACCAGAATGACTTGAAAATTTAGGATCTTTGAAAATTCCAGTTTTATTAGTATTGGTATAAATATTATTATTTTAAAAAAACGGTTGCATAAGCCCAACTGGTTCAACTGAATAAATGTTTGCTGAGTACTTCCCTATGTTAAGAACTGTAGGAAAGTCAGTTAAATAAGTAAATGTCCTAACTTCATGGAGTGTATACTCTAACAGAAGGTAATAACTTAAAAATCTAATTTTAATTTATACAAGTGTCATAATGTGATGTGAGAGTTTAAAGGAAGTCATCCAATTCTGGGCAATCATATATGATTTCGTGAATAATAGTATTTTCTAAATATTGTAAGTAACATGTTCCCTGTCACAGTAATTTCCTCACCAATGAAAATGATTTTACTGCTTTTTGATCATAAAAATAAACAGAATCATCTTAAAAGAGATCAAGCAATATGAAATAGTAAAAATATTTTTTAAAAACTAAAATCACCAAAATCCCATAAACTATTAACATTTAGATAAACATTTTCCCAGATATTTTTCTATGTAATCAAATACGTACATAAAATAAAGCCATATCTTTTATATTGCTACATTTAATATTATACATGTGTATTATATTTATTTTAATAGGATATGATATAGATATTTTGTAATCTTTCCTTGTCAATCTCATGTGAAAATTCATGAGCTCATCATTTTTGATGGGTATGTAGACTTAAATTGGATGGATATGGCTTCCCTGGTGGTGTAGTGGTTGAGAATCTGCCTGCCAATGCAGGGGACACGGGTTTGAGCCCTGGTCTGGGAAGATCCCACATGCCGCGGAGCAACTAAGCCCATGCACCACAACTACTGAGCCTGTGCTCTACAGCCTGCGAGCCACAACTACTGAGCTTGCCTGCCACAACTACTGAAGCCCGCATGCCTAGAGCCCGCACACCACAACAAGAGAAGCCACCGCAGTGAGAAGCCTGCGCACCACAACAAAGAGTGGCCCCCTCTCGCCGCAACTAGAGAAAGCCTGCACGCAGCAAAATGAAGACCAAATGCAGCCAAAAATAAATAAATAAATAAATTTATTTTTTAAAAAATTGGATGGATGTACCAGTATGTGCTTAATCAATTCTTATTCAGGGACACGATTTTCCAATTTTCATGATTATAAAAAGCAACACTAGGAGGAAAATCCTCATAGATATATCTCTGCCCACACTGAATTATCTTCTTGGGATAAAGCCATAAAATTAGAATTACCAGGTCAAACGGTATGCATTCTAAAATTTTGATACATTTTAACAAATTGCACTCTCGCAGAGTAGCAGTTTAGATTTCCACAAACAGTTTCTCACACATAGATAGGCTAACTCTCAGCATTGCCAATCCAATAAAGAGAGGATGGTATCACATTATCTTGTCCGTATTTCTTTCATTATTAGTGAACCTCAATATATTTTTCATATATTTAGTGGTCATTTTGTTTCCTCTTTTATAAAATGCTGTTTGTGTCATTTATTTTACTGTTGGGATATTTTTCTTATTGATTTATGGGATGCTACGAATGTTAATCCTTTGTTTAACATTTGTTAAAAATAACATTTCTTTTTAAAAAAAATTTCAAACTTGTTTTTGGTGTTACCTTTCTGTTAAAATGTAATTTTGATGTTTTATAATTATCAATATTTTTCTTTATGATTTATGTGACATGCTCAGAAGGGCCTCCCCATCCAAAGTTATAAACAAAATTAGAAATGAGTTTGCTCATATTTGCATCTAGTTCTAGTATGGTTTAATTTTTTAACTTTATATATTTTATTTATCTGGCATTTTCTTTGATGGAAGGAGTAAGCTGGTGATGAGTATTTTTCCATTTTCTATATTTCAGTCATTCACTTGAATGCCATCTTTATCATATATTAAAATCCTATATATGCTCACAGCTCTTTCTAAACTCTTGGTTGTGTTACACTGATCTGTTGGCCTTTTTCAGATCCTCCATCATTGTATCTGGTAGGATACGTTTCTCCTCATTAACATCATAGTTTTACTCTTCCAACTGGAAGGATAATTTTGTTATATTCTCTCTTGTCAGTCTACATAGCTCACCATAAGGGCACCCAGCCACAAATTTTAATAGGGTTTTGAGTGGCATTGCATTGCATTTAAACATTAAGAGCTTGAATTTTCACAATATTGAGTGAGTATTTCTATGAAAGAAGAAAGTATGCTTCTTCTTTTGTTCAAGGCTTCCTTTATGTTCTTCAATAATTTATAGTTTATGCATTTGGGTTTATCGTATTCTTTTGACTTTTTTCACGGCTATCTAAAACTTGTCTTATTTTTGTGATGGAGTTTTTATTCCAATACATTTTCTAATTATATTGTTTAAATGTAAAAATGCTATTGACTTTTATATTTTAATTTTTACTTGTCACCATACAGAATGCTACTTTTTTCTCGTTTTCAATTGATTCTCTTGGATTTTTCAGATAAATAGTTATACAATTTGAAGCCAATCATACTTTTGTCTTCTGATTTCCAATATTAATACTTCTTGGACTGAATTATGCCTCCCCCTGCCAAATTCATATGTTGAAGGTCTAAACCCCAATGTGACTGAGTTTGGAGTAAGAAATTATGGTTAAATGAGGTAATAAGCATGGGGCCCTGTTCCTATAGCATTAGTGTCCATATCAGAAGAGACACCAGAGCACTCCCTCTCCTTCTCTGCCATGTGAGGACACAGAGAGAAGGTGGCTGTCTGCAGGCCAGGAGGAGAGCTCTTAACAGAAAGTGAGCATCCTGGCACTCTGATCTTGGACTTCTAGCCTCCAGAACTGAGAGAAAATAAATTTCTATTGTTTAAGCCATGTGGAATTTTATTATGGTAGCCCAAGCAGAAAAATATACTTCTTATTTCATTCCCTTATTAGATTGGCTATAAGCCATAAAAATGGTAAATAACAGCAGAAGCCCTCATTTAAAAATTTTTTTTATTGAAATATAGTTGATTTACAGTGTTGTGTTAGTTTCCAGTGTACAGAAAAGTGATTCATATATACATTCTTTTTTTTTGTTTTTGTTTTCTATTGCGGTACGCGGGCCTCTCACTGTTGTGGCCTCTCCCGTTGCGGAGCACAGGCTCCGGACACGCAGGCCCAGCTGCCATGGCTCACGGGCCCAGCCGCTCCGTGGCATGTGGGATCCTCCCGGACCGGGGCACGAACTCGTGTCCTCTGCATCAGCAGGTGGACTCTCAACCACTGCACCACCAGGGAAGCCCTATACATTCTTTTTGAGATTCTTTTCCATTATAGGTTATTACAAGATACTGAGTATAGTTCCCTGTGCTATATAGTAAGTCCTTGTTGGTTATATATTTTATATATAGTAGTATGTATATTTTAATTTTATACTACTAATTTATCCCCCCCCAGGAACCCTCATCTTGTCACTATTTTTAATGGGAATGCTTGTAGTATTTTGTATCTTAGCTTTTCGTTTGGGAAATGCGTGTTTTAAAAATATTAGGTATCCTTCTACTCCTATTTTAATAACAGGTCCTATCAATAATATGTGTGAATATTAAATTTTATCAAATGCTTTTTAATATTTATTGAGAAGATAACATATTTTTTCTTCTTGTCTATTAAGGGATGACATGTCAAAGGACCATCCTTGCATTCCTGTAATAACTCTATTTGATCACAGTGTGTTATTCTTTTAAAGTATCACTGAATTCTACTTGATCAAATCTACTTAGGTAACTTGCACCAATATTCATTAGTGAATTGATTACTAGTTTTCTCTTTTAGATTACTTTTGACAAGATTTGGAATCATTATTTGCCTTCATAAAAAATATGAGCAGACTTTCTTCTTTCTCTACCCCTAGAAGAGTTTAAATACATGTCAACCTCTATCCCTTGAAGGTTAAAAAAATTTCATCTCTGAAGACTTCTATGTTTTTAGTTTTCACCTTATAGTTATTAGTTGGTTTAGGCTTTCAGTATCATCTTTTGTCTAATTTGATAATTTTTTCTTCCCTTTTAACCGCATTTCTCTGTAGTGATCTATGGTTATTCCTGCTTTCGAATTCATATTTATTTTTGTATTGGTGCTTTAGTCCTTTATGTTTTTAAAATTTAGGCTACCTAGTATTTTACCTAGTAAAGAGCAATTATTAATTCTACTGCTTTTCTTTTGAAGATTCATTAATTTCTGCTTTTTTTTTAAATAAATAAATTTACTTTATTTATTTATTTATTTATTTTCGGCTGTGTTGGGTCTTCATTGCTTCACACGGGCTTTCTCTAAGTTGCGGCGAGCGGGGGCAACTCTTTGTTGTGGTGCACAGGCTTCTCATTGCAGTGCTTCTCGTGGAGCATGGGCTCTAGGCGCGTGGGCTTCGCTAGGTGTGGCACGTGGGCTAAACAGTTGCGGCTCACGGGCTTTGTTGCTCTGCGGCATCTGGGATCTTCCTGGACCTGGGCTTGAACCCTTGTCCCCTGCATTAGCAGGTGGGTTCTTAACCACTGCTCCAACGGGGAAGCCCTGCTTTTATCTTAATTAATGATTTTCTTCTGATTGTTTTGCTGTTACTGTTGTTTATTTCCTAAACCCCTGAGTAGAATGCTTTATTAATCTTTTGATTTTTTTAATTGTTTCATATTAAAACAACTTTAAGATCCTGTGTAGAGCTTTGGTTGTGTCCCGCAGGTTTGGCAATTAGTATTTGGATTGTTATTTTTCTAGCAATTTTGGTTTAGACTTAATCTTTGGCTAGAATCATTCCAGAGAATTTTACCATTTGCAAACAGCTACTGTATTGTTTCTTTGTACATTTGTTTTTCATTACTAATTTTAATGCATTATTGTCAGACAGTGTATTATATACTATTTCTAATATAGAAATTTGTTGAGGTTTTCTTTGGGACTAAAATATTACCTTTAAAATTTTTGGTGATTTCTTAAATTAATGTCTTTTCTGTAGACAAGAAATATAAAGAAGTGAAGATTAAATATAATTTGTGTCTGTGTGTAAGTATCCCATGTTAGTGCCCACCAGAGGCTCTCCGCCATTTAAGAACTAAACAACCAAGTAGACAAAATGACCCAGCCAGTTGACATCAACTAGCTTTTACCATCGATCTTCTCAGTGCTGACATGATGGGCACATGGGGGGCCATTTTGACCTTATGTGTCAGGCTCTGATGGATAATTCTCACTCTAGAGCTCTCTGATGGGTTGGCTGAAGTTTTGGAGCTCACTGTCTGCCTTGTTGTTCAGTGCCTTTCTCGGTCCAATCCTGCTTCATCCTCTTTCCCTTCACAGGTGTTGATTCCCTAGTAAAGATTTTGCACCCAAACTCTATCTCAGAACAATTATGGGATACCCATATTGTGACCATGAATTCTTAATTCCTTAATTTTCTGCTTCCAGTTGGATTTGGGCAAATGGAGCCACAAGCAGGATGTAAGAGAGAGGGCAAGGAGGAAAGAGAAGTCAGGGTATTTACTGCCCCATTCCCTATTGCTTTGTTATGGTTCTGGATTGCACTGTGCTTCTTTAAGACTTCAGCTCCACCTTTGTGGCTGCCCTTCCATGATTTCACTTCTCATTTCTAGTGACACCTTGCCCTTACCTTTCCTTGTCAGCCTTAGGGCTAGTATACTAGGGAGAAAGGATGAATTTGCTGCTGTCAAAAACTTACTTCCAAACCTCAGCGACTTACAACTACAATGGTTAATTATTGTTAATTATTAGTTGTGGTGCGGCTTCCTGATGTTCACTCTGGGATTCAGGTGATGGAGAAGCACAACCGGCTTTAAGAGTTTCTTCCCATTTGTTTCATGACATTTCAGCTCATATTTTATTGGCTCAGACAGGTAATGGCCAAGTCTAATTTCAATGAAACAGGGAAGTATAAGCCTCCCCAGGTAGAAACAGAAATGGGTGAACAGTATTACAATCTGCCAAAGGTATTAATAATGCCTACCCTGCTGTTGATTGTTAATAGGTGCTCACCAGGCTGTGGAGATTCTCATCCCTATGTAAATAGATCTTTAAGTTTTTTGAAGATGTTGTCTGTTTCATGCCCAGAATTCTGATAAATACTGTGGTGTTCACTGAGTCTTTTACCACTATTTCTGAAACTTCAACATAAGGTAGTTTTTCTTTCAGGAATAATAAAAATTACATTGTTTTATACTTCATTAATTAGTAATTTGGCCTTAATTTTATGCTCATCTGAATTCAATACTCACCAACCATCTTTCATCCTGTGACTTTGCCATTTGCCATTTCTGTAGTTTTTATTTGGATGATCCTCTATATCAGCTGGATTGTGTTGACAAATGGATTTTTCAAAAATGTTACCTGGATACCTGGGACATACACTTACTCAAACTTTGTATGTTTGAGCTGATTTCATGTTGCCTGGATGTTTGAATACCAGTTTGACTGAGTGTGCAATTCTAGAGTCAAATTTCTTTTCTCCAAAAACTCCATTGACATTATTCTACATTCCTTGGCATCTAAAACTGCTAAGGAGAATTATTAAGTCTGCATTTGTTTGTTTCTACCTCTTCTTTTATTGGTAACTTATTTTTACTGCTTGAATTCTTTAACCTTGAAGCTCAATAACTTCACATGGAGATGTCTTGGGGTTTGTCATTCTTTACCTTTTCCTTCTAGGACATTGACACCTTTTGTTCTTCACCTTGCAGTACATTTGGTCCTGACTATAACATCCATAAGACATTTGGTCCATGCCTAAAGGTCCTTGAAATTTGATCTTATCCAAACATCCATGAGCATATTTGGTCCACGCCAAATGATCTGGACTAATTTCCTGTCTTCATTCACTCCAGAAATGTTATTTCAACTTATCTTTAATTTTTAAAATTCCATTCATTCTGCTATTTTCTTCAGATGTAGCAGTCCTATGTACCTCAGATCTCCATTGCAGCTCTTGTAATTCTTGTCTCTGTGTCCTTTCCCTCACATTTCTAGTGTGATTCTCTAAAGCTGGCTTTTGATGTCATGGATTGGTTTTTCTACAGTGTCATTTCTACTCTTCACTATTTCTAAATATTTTCCAGTTTTTCAGTGTCATCATTTTTCTCCCTCTTTAGAATATCTGTTTCCTTTTCATTCTGTTTTATATCTTTAAATGACACGTGTTTCCTTAATTTGGGGGGAGGGGAGAACAAAGCATTAAATTTAAACTTTTTTCTTTAGGGTAAATCTTCTTCATCTATCTTTAGTGGGTCTATTTTTTTTCATTCCTTTTTCCCTCCCTCTCTTACCTGTCTTCCTTCTTTCTTATCTACCTCTCCTCCTTCCCTCCACCTCCTCCTCCTCTTTCTTTATTCTGATGTTTTTTGGTTGTTATTGTTAATTATAGATCCATTTTTTAAAAACTGCTTACTTATTTTTGATTGCGGGAATTTCTGTCTGATGCCCATTAATGTCCCCTCAAATCAGTAACTGGAAACTAAGGAGCAAATCACAAAACAGGATAAACTCCTAACACAGAGAAGCATCCTCCAGTTCAGGAGTTTAAGAAAAAGCTAGAGAAAAACATGGGAGGAAGGGTCTCATATCCTACAGCTTAATGTTTGCCCCAAGATAGCACTGCTTTTGATTAAAAGGACAAGTCAGAGATAACAGCCTGCTGCTTGGAGAAGCCATTTCCCAGCTACTGCCAATCTTGCTTATCAGCAGTAGAAGACAGAACCTATGCTGAGTATTTTCTGGCTTTTCAAAGCTAACAACAACAAAAAAGTGGGAATCTTTAGATTTTCTGTCATATGTCACCTACAACTCTGTTCTGTGTTCATAAACTAGAGATTTTAGGCTTGGCTCTCAGTATCCTTTCTCAATGTGGTCTAAATAGAATTGTACCTAATAGTTGTTTGGTGGCATTATAGTTTTCTGTTTAGGCCTAACCTTTTTAAATTTAAGTTGGAAATCAAAGAAAGGAATTCTGTAAACATGCCTATATGTCATTATCTTTTTAAGAAGTCCATTATAAATTTTGTAATTTGTTTTATTAAAACCCAGGAAAGCAAAGATCAGACTTAATGTTTGGTTTAAGATACAGGAAGTCAGGGCTTTATTAATACTTCCTGAAACTCTGAGGCACTTAGAAGTAAATTATATATTGGAATTATTTTGCTCCATTAGTAAGTGTATCCAAAAGGTAATTTATTTAACATAATGACTTTCTGTAAAATTAACAAAGTGTTTTCAAAGCATATTTATGAAATGAAAAGTAACTGATGAAAGTTTTTCATTGGCAGTTTTGCTGGACTTTTTATTATGAATTGGAAATCAATTTCTCAGCACCCAGAAGATATAGGCATTGGGTAGAAATTAACATTTTTTGTGAGAAATGTATCCCATCAGAGTAATCAAATTTAATTCCATGACAGAGTGACAAGCTGTTAGGTCTCATGAAATAACACCTGTATTTAATACTTTTCATTAGATAAACTTACAGGAGCTTTTCACAATGAACTCGTAAATATTTTGTTTTAAACTTAGTTTTTTGAACTTTTTTCAGTAAACTGTCTACTTCATGAACTGACATGACCAACTTGATTCCCCACTTCGGAAATTAAAACACATGCACACACATACACACATATGCACACACATACACACGCAAATTCTGACCTTTGCTTCATGTTTAAATAATTATCTCTTTATGGAAAACCATGCTATTTTTATAACTTTCTTTAAACAAACTGAGGTTACTTTCACAAATAATTTGTAACTGTTTTAATTTAAACTTTGTTGATTGTTTTCCAGTGAAGTGACTACTTTTTGGATTGAAATGAACAGCAGGCTTAGTTGCTGTGACACTGTATAGCCCTAACCTGCCTCATGACCCTGACTTTGGAAACTAAAACACCTACACACATCATGGTGTTCATGGACACAAATATACACCCAAACTCTGACGTTTGCTTTATGTCAAAAATAATAATCTCTTTATGGAAAAATCATGCTGAATTAATGGCAAACAAGTAAGAAAATTTCATTCCAACTGTGCTTCGGGAAGAATTTTCCTATGTTAAAACTCAGTAAAGTTCCTTTCAGTTCATTAAATACTCTCACAGTCAAGTTTGAAAATAGCTTCAAGTTGCTTATTGCACCAAGCTTGAACCACACAGACTAGCATCCATTTAGAGATTGTCATAATCTAGTCTACCTTACCCATTAAATTGTATTTTCCAACACTCTCCAATATGTAGCCTTGCTCAAGATGAAGAGTCTCTTCCCTGTTATCTGGTTAAAAATGTAACAATTATCTTGCTTCCATGACCTTGCTCATACTGTTAACTAATTTCCACTTTCTCAAATCTGGAATGTTCTTTGCTAACCTTTCTAAATTCTGCCCTTCTTGTAGGTCCACCTCAATTCCCAACTCCTCAAACAAAATTTTATTTTGCTGTTATATTTCACAGTGATTCCTCACTTTCCTGACCTTTTATTTTATTTTTTAAACTAAAGCCTTCCTGTTAATTCCCTAAATATTTAATTTTATCTTTTCAAATAGACTGTATATTCTCTGATGTCAGGTACCATATTACACTTTTTTATTTTTCAACAGTCATAAAGAGCATAGCACTGAACACATAATACTTTTTGGCTGTCAAACAAAGGTATCAGTAATGTGTTTACTTTTTTCTAATTATAATAGTAGACTATTACCTCTAGGTAGAACACAATTTTTTAAAACTAAATTATTGGGACTTCCCTGGTGGCGCAGTGGGTAAGAATCTGCCTGCCAATGCAGGGGACACGGGTTTGAGCCCTGGTCCTGGAAGATCCCACATGCCACGGAGCAACTAAGCCCGTGTGTCACAACTACTGAGCCTGTGCTCTAGAGCCTGCGAGCCACAATTACTGGGCCTACGTGCCACAACTACGAAGCCTGTGCGCCCAGAGCCCATGCTCCACAACATGAGGAGCCACCACAATAAGCCCACACACCACAACGAAGAGTAGCCCCCACTCGCTGCAACTAGAGAAAGCCCGTGCGCAGCAACGAAGACCCAACGCAGCCAAAAATAAATAAATAAATAAATTTATTTAAAAAAAAAAAAACTAAATTATTGTCAGGTTTGCTTCTCCTGTATGGGTGGTTAAAGGGTTTAACATTATATTAAAAACTATTCTAAGGTAATTTGAAACCCTGGAAGTTCCAAAAGTCAGAAAATGGATGATTTTGTTTTCAAAAATTAGAATTAATGAGATAGACCGTACTCCATACAAAAATGGGAAATGTAGATTCTAATCTGGGAGGAAAGATGCCCTTTTGTTGTTTTTCTAAAGTCATTTCCTGAGTATGTTCTTAGAGTCTGGCTTTCCTCATCATGTAGCCAACTTATGTCAGAATTTTGGAAGTCTTGGAACTGTTCAGGGTTATACAGGTTACATTTTCTTTTTCTGCCTCTTTGGTTTCCTTTGTTCTTCATTCCTTGGTTATTTCTTCCTTTTCTTCAAAAACTTGTAAGGCAGTTAGGAGGATAAAGTTCTCAGAGCTGTGCCTGGCATATAGTTAAGAGCTGTGTAAGCTTTAGCCATTGCGTTATGTGTTATTTTCTTTTGTTTCTTTTATTATGACATCCCCTGCCCCCCAGCCTGTCACCAACGTGAGCCTGGTAAAATATACACAAACATTACTTAGTGTCATTTTGCCTATTTGTATTTTAAAAATATAATTAAGGATAAGGAAGAAAGAGGCAAGCCAAATGCCCTCAGAAGTACCTAATATCGGCCTATTAGAAAGTTTAAATTTAATTCGAATCTTCCTCAATAAATGATTACTAATTATGTCACATGTGTAAAGCAATGTGGGGGAGGCACATATTATTCAGAAATAGATGCTGGTTATTTTCTACAATATGAATTTCTTCTTTAAGCAACTAGAAATAATGTTATTTAAAATGTAGAGGAGATAAGACTTACATAAATAATTCAAGGTTTAAAATAAAAGTGCCCCAAGAAAGGTACAGATAAAACGAGAGTTCATCTGTTTTATCTGGGGGAAATGGAAGAACTATTTTCAGTTTAGGGGGTTAATAATTCATAAAAGAGAGAGGATTTGAAATGAACTTTGAGGACAGAGCTAGTTTTGGACAAGCATACATTTGAAGGAGGTGGGAAGATGTGATGGGTTATAGATGGCTGCAAATTCTCTGTCACTCCCTGCATTGAGAGGTGGAGTTTATTTCCCCTCCCTTTGGAATCCTAGCTGGTTCTGTGACTGCTTTCCCTAATGCGACATGGTCGAAGTGACACTGCCAGTTCTGAGCCTAACCTCCAAGAGGACTGGGTGCTTCCGCTTCCTTCTTCTTGCAACCCTCACTTCTGAGATCCAAGGACCCTTCAGTGAGCCCAGCTAGCTACATGAGAGACTATGTGTAGAGACCATGTGGAGAGAGGTCAGCTTCCAGCAGTTTGCATTTTCCTGATGACTAATAAAGATGGACATACCTTTTCATTTGGATATCTTTTTTTGTGACGTGTATGTTCAAATTTTTGCCCATTTTTTCCTATTGGTTTATCTGTCTCATATCTTACTGATTTGTAGTTCTTTATCTATTTGTGAATATGTCTTTTATCACATACATTTTGTGGCAAATATTCTCTCCCAATCTAAAGTTTTATCCTTTAAATTGTGTCTTTTGTTGAAAAAAAGTCCTTAATATTAATGTAGTACAGTTTATCAACATTTTCTTTTATGTTATTATTTTTTGTGACCTGTTTAAGGCCATGATGATATATTTTTGTTTTCTTCTATAAGCTTAAATGTTTTACCTTCATGTTCAGATCTACAATTCACTTGGAATTGACCTTTGTTTATATTGTGAGCTAAGGGTCCAGATTCATTATTTTTCTTTCTTTTTTTTTTTTATTATTTTTGGCTGCGTTGGGTCTTCGTTGCTGTGTGCAGGCTTTCTCTAGTTGTGGTGAGCGGGGGCTACTCTTTGTTGCAGTGTGTGTGCTTTTCATTGCGGTGGCTTCTCTTGTTGTGGAGCATGGGCTCTAGGCACGTGGGCTTCAGTAATTGCGGCGTGTGGGCTCAGTAGTTATGGTGTGCGGGCTCTAGAGCGCAGACTCAGTAGTTGTGGCGCACTCAGTAGTTGTGAACAACTACTCAGTTGTTGAGCTAAGTTGTGAGCTTGTGCTCAGAAGTTTCTCCGTGGCATGTGGGATCTTCCCAGACCAGGGCTCAAACCCATGTCCCCTGCATTGGCAGGCAGATTCTTAACCACTGTGCCACCAGGGAAGTCCTATTTTTCTTATGAAATATACACTTCACCCAGAATCACTTATTGAAAAGACCATGTTTCCCCCTCTGCACTGTATTGCCATCTTTGTCAAAAAGCAAATGACCTTGTAAGTATGGTTCCCTTCTTGTACTTTTTAATTCTCTTCTAGTGGTCTATTTGTCCATCATTAAGTCAAACACAAGTTGTTTTAATTACTGTAGATTTATAAATCTTGAAACATTGAAACATGGTAGTATAAACCCTTCAATTTTGTTCTTTAAGATTGTTTCAGTTTTTTTCCTTTTGAGATTCTTTATACATTTTAGAATCAGATTATCAATTATATGTACAAAATCTGCTGGAACCCTTAATGAGATCACCTTGAATATGTAGATAAATTTGGAGAGAACTGATATCTTTATTATATTGAGTCCTCCAGTCCATGGCCATTGTATATTCCTCCATTTGTTTATATAGTCTTTTAATTTCATTCAATAATGTTTTGCAGTCTTCTATGTATATATGCTTTACAAACTTCCAGTTTGATATCTCATGCTTTTGATGCTATTATAAATGTTGTCATTCTATTAAGTTTTATTGGCAGGCAGATTCTTAACCACTGTGCCACCAGGGAAGTCCTATTTTTCTTATGAAATATACACTTCACCCAGAATCACTTATTGAAAAGACCATGTTTCCCCCTCTGCACTGTATTGCCATCTTTGTCAAAAAGCAAATGACCTTGTAAGTATGGTTCCCTTCTTGTACTTTTTAATTCTCTTCTAGTGGTCTATTTGTCCATCATTAAGTCAAACACAAGTTGTTTTAATTACTGTAGATTTATAAATCTTGAAACATTGAAACATGGTAGTATAAACCCTTCAATTTTGTTCTTTAAGATTGTTTCAGTTTTTTTCCTTTTGAGATTCTTTATACATTTTAGAATCAGATTATCAATTATATGTACAAAATCTGCTGGAACCCTTAATGAGATCACCTTGAATATGTAGATAAATTTGGAGAGAACTGATATCTTTATTATATTGAGTCCTCCAGTCCATGGCCATTGTATATTCCTCCATTTGTTTATATAGTCTTTTAATTTCATTCAATAATGTTTTGCAGTCTTCTATGTATATATGCTTTACAAACTTCCAGTTTGATATCTCATGCTTTTGATGCTATTATAAATGTTGTCATTCTATTAAGTTTTATTTCCTAATTATTTCTTGATGATATACAGAAAAACATATTTTGTATATTGGTCACATGTCCATTGATTTACAAAATTCTTTTATAAGTTGCAATAATTCTTCTGTAGATTCTACATATACAGCTGGGTCATCAAATGTGAAAAATAAGAGTTTTAAATCTTACTTTCCTATTTCTATACCCTCAATTTTTTCCTGCCTTATTGCACTGGCTAGGATTGGCAGCGTATCCTGAATAGAAGTAATGAGAGGAGACATCCTTATTCCCATTCTCAGGAGGAAAGGTTTCAATATTTGACCATTAATTATGATGATTATGACCATTAATTCTTCTATTCCAGATTTGCTAACAGATTTTATAATGACTGGGTGTCATATTTATGAAATGATTTTTCTGCTTCTAATGAGAAGATCATATGATTGCCCTCCTCTAGTTTAATGTGGTAAATTTCACTGATTCTCAAATATTAAACAAACCTTGCATTCTTGAAATAAACAACTTGCTCATTGTGTACTATCTTTTCATATATCATTGGATTTGATTTGTTAAAAACTTATTTAGAATTTTTGCATGTATGTTCATAAGGGAGATATGTCAAGAATTTTCCTTTCTTGTAATGTCCTTGTTAGTTTTAAGTATGTTGATCTTTTCCTGAACTCAGAAAGTTCATATAAGATTAGTTTTATTTCTTTCTTAAACATGAAGATACCTGGCCTTGGAAATGTCCTTGTGGAAAATATTTTAAGTTAATTAAAAAACTATTTTAATTAAATTCAATTTCTCTGATATAGAGCTATTAGAATTTTCCAAATTTTGTCATTTTATCTAGTATGAAAATTTAGGTTTAATGTTTCTTATATTGTCTTCTTATTATATTTTTTTTTTAATTTTTTTTTATATATATATTTTTTTGTGGTATGCGGGCCTCCCTCTGCTGTGGCCTCTCCCGTTGCGGAGCACAGGCTCCGGATGCGCAGGCCCAGCGGCCATGGATCATGGGCCCAGCTGCTCCGCGGCATGTGGGATCCTTCCAGACCAGGGCGCGAACCCGGTTCCCCTGCATCGGCAGGTGGACGCGCAACCACTGCGCCACCAGGGAAGCCCTCTTATTATATTTTTAATGTCCATATGATCTTCAGAGATGCCCAATTTATTACTGACATTGTATTTTGTGCCATCTCTCTCTCTTTTATTTTTCTTAGTATTGCTAGGAGATTATCAATTTTATTAGTTTTTCTAAAGAATTACCTCATAGATTTCTTAATTTTCTCTACTGGTTGTATGTTTCCTATTTCATTAATTTCTGCTCTTAGTTTTTTTTATTTCCTTGCTTATCCTTCCTTTGAGTGTAATTTGGTATTTTAAATTTTTATTTCTTTAACTTGGTCTCTGGCTCAGCTGTCTGGGAGCCTTCTGCAAGCATCCATAAAACTGTGACAGCTAACTTGTCAAGTATGTAAAATTTCAGTCCCTTCACAGATCTTGACAATACTATTCCCTTATTATGCTTTCAATATTTGTAGAAATTTTAGTGATGTAACCTCTATTATTGCTGATATTGGTAATTTTGTCTTCTCTCTTTTTTCTCTGCTCAGTCTTGTTAGAGATTTATCAATTTTAATTGACCTTTTAAATAACAGCTCAGCCTTTTTTAAAAGTTTTGTTTTGTTTTGTTTTATTGGTTTCTGTTCCTGATTACTGGTTTTCTTGTTTCTTTTATGCTTAATCTTCTCTTCTTTGCTAGTTTCTTAAGGTGGAAGTTGAGGTCAGAGATGTAGGACTTTTTGTTTAATGCTGTAAATACTGCTTTAGCTCTATCCTACAAATTTTGATTTTGTTTTCATTTTCATTTCATTCAAAATACTTCTAAAATTCCTTTTTGATTTTTCCTTGATCCATGGGTTATATTGAGAACTGTGTTACTGAGTTTATACATATTTGGGTATTTCTCTTACTGATTTCTAATTTAATTCAATTATAATCAGAAGACATATTTTGTATAATTTGAATCCTTTGAAATTAGTTAGACTTGTTTATAGTCCAGAAATGGACTACCTTGTAAATATTCTTTGTGTACTTTTAAAAGAAATGTTTTCTGTTGTTCAATTATGTCAAGCTATTTCATAATATTGTTCAAGTCTTCTATATTTTTACCAACTTAGTTTTCTTGGTGTTGAAATCTCCCACTATAATTGTGAATTTATCTATTTCTCCTTATAGGTCTACTCGTTTTTGTTTCATGTATCTTTTGTTAATAAATTAGAAATTAAAAAAATTTTAAATTTATTTATTTTTGGCTGTGTTGGGTCTTCGTTGCTGTGCATAGGCTTTCTCCAGTTGCGGAGAATGGGGGCTACACGCAGTGAGCGTGCTTCTCATTGCGGTGGCTTCTCTTGTTGTGGAACACGGGCTCTAGGTACACAGGCTTTAGTAGTTGTAGCTTGCAGGCTCAGTGGTTGTGGCACATGGGCTTAGTTGCTCCGTGGCATGTGGGATCTTCCGGGATCTTCCTGGACCAGGGATCGAACCCGAGTCCCCTGCATTGGCAGGTGGATTCTTAACCAACTGCGCCACCAGGGAAGTCCCTGTTTCATGTATTTTGAATCCCTATTAGGCACATAAATATTTAGGATTGTCTGCCCTCTTGAATTGACCTCTGTATCATTATGAAATGATCTTCTTTCTCACTGGTCAATTCCTTGCTCTGACCTCTGTTTTATCTGATATTTACAAAGCCATTCCTCCTTGCTTTTCATTATTTTTAGCATGGTATATATATTTTCCATCCTTTTACTTTTAACCTATACGTGTCTATATTCAAGGTGTGTTTCTTGTATGCATCATATAGCTGGCAATTTTATGATCTTTGCCTTTTATTTGGGTTGTTACATTTAGTGTGATAATTCATATAGTTAGGTTTACATTTCCATTTAATGTGAAAACTGATATAGTTTAGATCTACCATCTTGCTATTTGTTGCGATTTGTCCCATAAGTCCTTTGTTCTCTTTTTCTCCTTTTTCTATCTTCTTTTGGATTAATTGAGTATATTTTTATTTCATTTCATCTCCTCTGCTTATTAGCTATAGTTTTTTGGTGTGTTTTTGGCAGTTGATTTAGTGTTTAACAGTACACACCCTTAATCCAGTCCACCCTAAGTGATACTGTACCACTTCATGTACAGAAACTTATAGCAATATATACTTCCATCTCTCCCTTCTTGGCCTTTGTGCTATTGTTGTCATATATTCTAGTTTCTTTATATGCTATAAATCCAACAATACATTGTTTTTATTTTTTCTCAAAATAGTCAAATGTTTAAAATTTTTTAAAATTATTGTATGTTGACTCACATATTTACCCTTCCAGTGCTTTCATTCCTTTGCATAAATCCAGATTTCCATTTGGTATCATTTTCCTCTGCCTGAAAGACTCCCCTTAACATTTCTTGTAATGAAGGTCTGCTCATGATGGATTTTTAAGCTTTTGTATATCTGGAAAATATTTATTTCACCAGCAGTTTTGAAAGATATCTTCACTGGATATAGACGTTTAGGTTGAAAGTTTATTTTCTTTTAGTGCTCCACTGCCTTCTGGTTTGCAATGTTTCCAAGGAGAACTCTGTTCTCATTCTTACCTTTGTTCCTCTGTGAGAAACAAAGATAATATGTTTTTATTCTCTGGCTGCTTTTAAAAAGATTTCTCTTTATCACTAGTTTTTAGCAATTTGATGTACCATAGATTAGTTTTCTTTATGTGTCTTGTGTTTGAAGTTTGCTGAGTTTCTTGGATCTGTGAGTTTATAGTTTTCAGGAAATTTGGATAAAAATTTGCAACTATTTCTTCAAATACTTTTCCCCCTCCTCCCTTTCTCTTTCTAGGAATCCAATTACACATATACTGGGCCTCCTGAAGTTATCCCACAGCTCACTGACTTGTTTTATCTTCCTCCAGACAAGCATAGAGTAGGAGCAGAACATCTCAATCCAATTATGTACTAGAAAATCATGGGTCTGGTTTTCAAACATTGTAAGGCTAAGTGTACCTTTAATTCATCCTCACTCCTAGGATATAAGGCTAGGTGTACCTTTAATTCACACTCCACTCCAGGATCCCAACTGACCAGGACCCTTCCCTCTCTTGGTTTCTGAACTTTAATTTGTTATGCTCTCAGCAACATAAGACTCTAAAAGCTCTGCTATGCTCTATGGATGCTCTCTGCACAGCACTTGAGTCATTTTTCCTGCCACAGCTCAAGAATTAGCATATACCTGGAGTGGATGGCTGTCATAGAATGTTAGGCTCATTTCTATACACCTACCTTCTTCCTTTGATCTTTATCTCCTAATCCTGGCACCCGTGGCATGCCCATACTCTAATTTTTGTTTTCTTAGTCTTATGAACTTGCCAAAAGTTCTATTGGTTTCTTTGCTTCTTAGGGACTGCTCTCTGCCTGCTTCTCAACTTCTTGCCTTGTACTTCCTAAAACAAATGCCCCAGGAGACAAGCAGCACACATACTTGGGCTTACTTCAGAAATACTGGGCTCACTTCTCTCTGGGATCATGGCCTCTTAAGTCTTGACTGCCTTGGAAGATCTCCAAAGCCTTCAAATGGATTTTAAAAAATTTATCCACTTTTTTATTTGTTCCTGATTACAGCATGATCTGTTACAAGATACTCCATCAGAGCTAGAAGCAGATGTGCCAAAATGATTATTTTTTGAAGTATTTTTTACATTGGAAAGATACATAATTATTTGTAAAATTTATGCTTTATTGTTTAATGCCCCCAAAGAACATATTTCCACTGTTTTGAAAAGTGAGAATATTTTTGAGTTTACTTTATATTCAGGGAATATCAAAAGCATCACAACTGCTTTTAGGATCCAAACTGTGTTCAACAGAAACTTAGGGTTTCTCTAGTTAACTATAAGAGCTCCTTAAAGAAGCTATTGTAATAAAGTCTCTATCATCTCTTTCTCTATATCTATGTCTCTACACACACACACACAAACACACACACACTCACACACACACACACTCACACACACACACACAATTTCAGCATCTCAGGCCTCCAGGCACAATGTTGTATTAGGAACTGGAAATCTGTGGCACAGAACAAAAGGTTTCCATTGACTATATACACAAAAAACTCACTGGAAAATTTATTTAAAATAGTAATTAAGTGAGTTTCTTCTCGTTTTTGGTGAATAAATGCATTACATTCTTAAATCATTCTGTCTTCATTTTGAGGTAACAAAAATTTAAATGTACAAATTATGTAAAATGCTTATTTTATGAAGTCACTCATGCTTTAATTCACGTCCTTCACCCTTTAATTCATTTTATCATTTTGAAATGGCAAGTGGAGCTTATGTTACCACAAACATTTCCTCTAATCTGAAAAATGTGTTTTTTGAAAAGCCACTCGACGCAAATAAGGCTCTAAGTAAAGCTTCTTTTTCTAAATCAGTTTACATTAGCTATATTTTAGATAGTGATACAGTGCTGGAGCCCTAAGAAAAATGAGAGAAATAGCATTGAGTTTTGTTAATTATATATATTTTTTCTCTTTTTGAAGGGAAGAAAGGAAGTCAGGCCAATAGTGATTTAAATGACTTTAAAACAAATTTTCCCTTTTTTTGTCTTTTGTTTTTAGTGGTTTATTGGTTGCCAGAGTCCCTCTAGGTATGTAAAATGAATTTGTTGAAAGGCATTGATTAGTGTATTTGTGAATGTGTGTAAAGGCACTATGCATTTACTGTGAAAATTTAAGTAAGTTTTTATGGTTATGGCATAAAGCTAATAAAACAATCCATATATTTTAGCCATGTTTTAATTAAAGGTGACTATCTTAAACTGACTTAATTCCAAATGTCTGGCCTTATTTTAACTTAATGGCTCTATGTCTAAGCAATAATCTAATTTTAAGCTTTTTGTTTATTCCAAGTGAAGTCAAACAATATGTGCATTTGTTAAGAATAATCTTTGGGCCACACTTGAGTTGATGTATCCCATTAGAAATGATTTGGGGAGTCTCTTTTGAATAACCTATCTAAACTGTCTCTCCTTATGATTTGTAGAAATAAAAGGGATAAAATTAACTATCTCTTCTATTCAAAATTAACTGTTGAATGTTAAATATTTTCCACATCTATCCATTTTGGAATTATTAAAATAAGGTTCAGAAGTGCAGCCTCTTCCAAACTCTTAGAGCATTTTAACCATAAAAGGCTTAAAAATATTTTGCAAACTCATGGGTAGTAATCTGATATTCAGGTTTTTTTAAGGAATGAATGGGGTATAAGCTTTCAAAATTAGAACTTCATGTGTGATACACCATAGAAAACATTATTTCAGTGCTTATAACGTGCCAGACACTTGAGATACAAAGAGGGAAATAAAATGTATGTAGTACCTCCTATTTTCCAGATATTTTAATTGTTATCTAATTTTTTTCTTACAGCACTCCTATGAGAATAAGAGGTGTTATCTAATTTTACAGATGAGGAACCCACAGCTCAGTAGAGCTAAGTAGTTTGTCCATGGTTCTAAAGGCAGCAGATGGAGACTGAATTTAAACATAGGTAGAGGAATGGAAAGGAAGGTAAATAATAAACTGACCACTTCCATTTCATTTTCAAAAGAACACACTTATTCATTCAATTGCTCACATGGCTGGTGTCTGGTGTATGTCTGTCTATATGTTGAGCACTTTATATAATGAGGATTTATATAATGAGACAAGTAGACATGCATCCTAAACTCAAGTGGTCTGCAATACAGTATGAGATATGAAGTTAGAAGAGCTATGAGAGAGGAAAGCCCAAAGTACTTGAACCCAGGAGAAGGTAAACTTAGTCAGTTTGGTAGTTGAGTCACTGTCCTCTATTTTGCTAATCCTCACAACTAAAGGAGGCAGATATTATTTCCCTCATTTTGTAGATGAAGAAATTGAGCTGCATAGAGATTACGAGAATTGTCAATGATAACCCAGCCAGTAAGTGGGGAGGGCTTACCTTTGAACCAAGCTTATGTATCAGCTTCTGTTTCTACCTTGTGCCAAACTTGAAATAAGACTCAGTACTTTTTTGTATCAATTAAACAGAGAACATTCATTAAAGCGTTAGTAATCAGTATAGATTTTACTAGAGATTTCTTTAAAAAGGGGGTTCCGTTGCAGCATTCTTTTCTCCCTAATATTATTAAAAATTCATTTAGTGGTTAAGAAAGTATAAACGTTTCATAGGAACAGCAAGTGTGATCTACATACCAAACATGGTTCCCAGCCTCTTACTCCCCTGCTCAGAAGTCAGCCTACAGAGAACCACCATCATCGGGTGACCAGTGATGGTAGTGACCCCTCACCAATGCATTTCTTAATGCCTTGATGAAGAGTGTATGTCCTCTGGACACTCCCAGGGGTAATGGATAGCAAGTGGCTAAATAGGTTGTACATTATTTCATCACCCTGAACTATCTGAATTCTTCCCCTACATTATAGCATGGAAGTTCTAGCACATCATTCTAATTGACTGTAGGCCACCACTGAATTCATCCATCGGTTAGCCAGCCCAGCAGACTAATAAAGCCACTCCTCGGCATTCAAGTCATACTTTTGAGTCCTGAATCCTGAGTGAATATATCAATACATTCATCCTGCTCAGCCTCTACTGTTTCATCATTTGTTCCATTCTCTTAAAGTCAACTCAACCATTTTCCTCCGTGTTGCATCCCTATTTCCCCCAACTCCTGCCCAATAAGTTAACTGGACAGTAAGTTATCACACACATATGTGGACAGTCAGTTCAGAATCCCATTTTGAGGGTCTGTTTCTTGAGGCCACTCTTGTTATCGATTACTATACAGTCAGGGTTCTATGAGAAAATGGCATGCTTGGTAATTGAGGAAGGCTTAAAAAGGGGGCTATTTACAAAAAAGCAGGCTGGCTTGGGGGAAAGTGACAAGGATGGTTTGGCACTCTAACTGTTCTCATCCTGGGGCCAAGTGGGGAAGGCAGGGAGCAGTTCCCAGAGTACAGAGGGAAGAGTTGTATAGACAGGACAGGAACTCTAACCTTCTGTAAAGGCCACACCCAACGTGCAGTGACCCAACAGGGAGGGAGCTGGGAGTCAGACCACCCCAGCCTCTCTCCTCCCACCCATGTCCCTGTACTGGCCCATCTAGAAGTCAGAGGGTAAAGAGCCTATTGATGATTTCCAAAAATGTTGGTTTTCTGAGGCACAGAGTGGGGTAGAAAAGGGCAGAAAGTGGATCTGCGGGGGCAAACAGAAAACATCTAAGCACTAGGCCAAATATTTAATGCAGGATTATTTAGATAACTAGATAACTGATGATGTTGAATAGATGACTGCACTCATTTTGTGAAAACAGAACAATTAAATATTCAGAACTTCAGCCAGAGTTTACCTTAAGGAACATTTCAAGTTTTGAAAAATTTACATTTATATCCGAGTTATGTTCATTTAATGATCACATTACTTCAAAACATTCATTATTTAACAAAGAATAATGAAGTACTTTCACTTCTCTTTTCACAGTATTGGTTGTAACTTAATATACAGTACAGCATCCATTTTCATGAACTATATAAGCTGAAGATACATATTTGGTTAGCAGTATTTATCATATAAAAAAGAACATCATGGGGTTCCTGGATAGAAAGCATAAAGAATTTGAAAGGATTGTAAAAGTGATGACTAATTTAAAATAACTTTGTTGTATTATTTCTTTTTTCTTTTTGCGGTCCGCGGGCCTCTCACTGTTGCGGCCTCTCCCGTTGCGGAGCACAGGCTCCGGACGCGCAGGCTCAGCGGCCATGGCTCACGGGCCCAGCCGCTCCGCGGCATGTGGGATCCTCGCGGACCGGGGCACGAACCCGTGTCCCCTGCATCGGCAGGCAGACTCTCAACCACTGCGCCACCAGGGAAGCCCCGTAATATTATTCCTATTATCTTTTGTGTGTGTGTGTGTGTGTTTGGAAGGTAATAAAGTTAAACTGTGTCCTATTTTGTGTTTTAATTGCTTGAACTTTTGTGGGTAATCAATATTATGATATGCTGCTTAACTTAAAAGTGGTCTAAACTGTCTCTTTCATTCAAGGCTTTCTTTGGTACCCCTAGGGATTAAATCAAAGCCTTTGCAGGAGTTTGGGACACTCTTTAAGCATGTGGACCTTAGTCCTCAGGTTTCATATCTCTAAGACATGGTTAAAATGTTGCCTCCATCCTATAATTGTTGTGAAGATTGTTGACTTAAAGTTCTCAGACAGGGCTTCCCTGGTGGCGCAGTGGTTGAGAGTCCACCTGCCGATGCCGGGGACGTGGGTTCGTGCCCCGGTCCGGGAAGATCCCACATGCCGCGGAGCGGCTGGGCCC
>NC_041233.1:14524234-14541269 GCF_002837175.3 Physeter macrocephalus | reverse complement strand
CCAAAAAAAAAAAAAAAAAAAAAAAGTTCTCAGACAGTTCCTGGCATATAGTAAATGCTCCACTAACTTAACTTCCCTTCCCTCTACCCTTTTGCCTAGTTAACTCCTGCTATCCCCAGGTCTCCACCCAAAAAGATAACTAGTTTAGAAGAGCCTTCTGTGATCCACTAATCCTCAGATTAGAGAGCACTCTCTAATCTCCTTTTTTACAATAATCTGTATTTTTCCTTTACAGTACTTGGTTTGTAATTATATGCCTGTGAGTTTATTAAATTAATGTCCATTTTTCTTGCTAGACTGTTTAGCATTATGAGCAGTTGTGTTTATTTTGCTAACCAATGCCACATATTGATAGTAAAAGTAATACTTGTAAACAAACAAACAAACAGTAAGTTCCCCGAGTACTTAATGTGGTAGGTGTACTGCACTTGTTTAATAAATATCTTGATTATTAAAGGCGACAATCGACAACAACCTGAAGATTACAGGCAACATCTACAACTGGAAATGCATTTAGAAGGCAGTGATCTTGAGCCTATAATTTGTTCCTTAGGGCAAAGTACTTGATAAGCTTAAACTGCACAGCAGCTTTGCCCACTGGAGCTGAAATGCGTAACTAGTTCTGTTCCTGAAGCCAAAGAGCACATTGAGTCCAATATCTCCTGGTGAAGTTATACAGTTATCAGTCGTAAGCTTTGCTTATAAAAGGCTTAGCTTCACACACTTAAACACTGTCTCTCTATAATGCTAGTCTGAACTGTTAAAAAAATACTGTTTTTCAAATAATTTTCAAAACAAATTAAAATTTGGTTACACTATGAACAGATATTGATTAAGCACCTACTATGAACAGGAGCAGTCTGATATGGGAGGAAAGATGAAAGATGAAGAAGTGAGCACTTGGAGGGTGACTGAAATAAGGGGCAAAAGAGAGAGTGTTCAGCTACTGTGGTGAGTGGGAAATGTATTAGTTATGTTGCTAGGTAACAAATTACCCCAAATTTGGGGGCTCAAGAAAACAAACAGAATAACATCATTCTGTGAGTCAGGAGCCTTGGAGTGGCTTGGCTGAGCGGTTCTGGCTCAGGGTTCCTTGCCATGCTGCAGTCCGGCTGCAGTCATATCAAGGCCACCTGGGGGAGGATCCTCTTCCTGGCTCATTCTGTGGCTGGTGGCAGGTCTTTGTCCATGAGCCACTCGAGTGTCCTCATGACACAGCAGCTGGCTTCCCCCAAACAAGACTCATGGAGACAAGACAGAAGCCACAGTTTTCTAACAGCCTAATCTTGGAAGTGACATTCCATCACTTCTGCCATATTCCACTCTCTGTAAGTGAGTCACTAAGTCCAGCCAGCATTCAGGGGGAGGGGAATTAAGCTCCACCTCTTGAGAGGAAAAGATTTAAAGAATTTGTGCCCTCCCCGTGCGGCACGCGGGATCTTAGTTCCCCGACCAGGGATCGAACCCGTGCCCCCCGCGCTGGAAGCGCGGAGTCCTAACCAGTGGACCGCCAGTGAATTCCCTGTGCACATAGTTTTAAAAGCAACAGCGGAAACTTGGAGGGATACAGGAATATACTGATCTCTTTGTGACGCCTTATGGATAATGTCGGGGCTGACCTTTTAAAGAAAGCTAGAGATATAAAGAGTCACCATTTCCCTCAAGCTCCTAGGAATCAACTGCGAGTTTATGTGTATGTATGCGTGGGTATGAGTGTGTGTCAAAAGGCACGGGCAGGCCTCAAGGCAACCCAGCTATAGTCAGATGACATATATACTAACATTTCAAGGCACAACGTCTCAGTGTCAAATCCCAACAGTGGTTTACAGGAGGGAGAATTCAGCATGGCCTATGGAAGTCAGGGATGGCTTCACAGAAGAAACGTGAGCTGTTCCAGATTATAAATATTAATATGTGACATTTATTTAATATATTTTGCTTTTTGTTAAGGAAAAGATAATTTAAGTCAGATTTCCATTGTTTAAGTGGGGCAAAATTATCTGTATTCATTTGCTAGCTGCATGTGTCATTTTCTTCCCATTTAAAGTACTTGATCTCTTTAGCTGAAAGCCTAATTATTTAAGCTACTGTGTATTGAATAAGGCCAGAAAAACATTCTCTGAATAATGGAGAGTCTACTGTTGGTTCTTCCTCTTTTTAAAGTGTGTGTGTGTGTGTGTGTGTGTGTGTGTGTGTCTTCCCACAAGCATTGGCACATTTATATGATCCTGTGTGTACTGGGCATGCAAATCCTGAAGTAAAGGAAAGTAGGTTGCTGCCCCCATCTAAATTCTTATTAGTCCAAAAGCCAAGCTCTGGGAGGTATGAAACTCCATAATCATCACTTAAACTTGCCATGTTTGCTGTGGTCATTAGTGCTTCAAGCAAAGAGAAGAAATAAGCAACTAAAAAAACAAAAAAAAACAAAAAGCCCACTCTACCTCATCTACCCTTATATTATTTCCTTGATCAAGCACAGAGCTAGTTTGCCACAGAAAACTTTGGGTTTTTTTTCCCTCTTCACTCCTATAGTGTCAATGGTGCTGATGCAGCTGCATAATTTGCATAGAAAGTTGCTCGATTCTGTAGTCAGAATACCAATAAGGTGGCCTCTTTCTAAGCATGTTTATTCTCTCTTGATTGACTCTTCACTTGCATGCTTTTCTGCACAATGCATACTTACTTGCATATTCTCAGCCATCTGTCAAACACTCACCAAGCCTTAAGGCTGGCCTTGTAATCAAACTTGAACACTCAGGAAACGTTGCCATGTGGCCCAATATTATAGAACTGTGACCAAAAACTTCTTTTTAAGAAAATAATCAATAAAAATATATCATCCTACAGTCTTGGTTGACTTACATTTGATTACATAAATTTATTAACAGTTAAGTCTGCATTCACCAAGATAGAGCTAGCTCTATATTTATAGTAAATGACTTCCTAGTTATAAACAACTGCAGTTTTCTATCCACACCAACTGTAGCAGTCCAACATGATTTTCAGTCTGTAGAATGGAATCTATTTTGTCATTCTATTAGATATGCTACACAGAATAAGACAGGCTTATCATAAATTTGGGACTTTACCACCAAGAAGAATATATAGACGTATACTTAAGGGAAGAATAGGACAAAATAGTTTAAATTCTAATTGTCCTAGAAAATTCTAGAAAAATCTAGGATAGATGGTCACATACCCATAGATGATCTGGCTCAATCTCACATTTAATACTTTAAACAACTTTACAAAATATCTTTCAAAAATCATATAGTTAAATTTAGAATATATTTAATGAAGATATAATTTATTACCTCTCAATTCATTCAATAAAATTTATTAAGTGCCTTTTGTTTGCCAGGACCTGCGCTAAAGTTGGTAGTATAAAAGTGAGGAAGACATGGGCCCTGCGCTCCCACACCTTATCCCTTCCATTTCTGGGTATGTCATTCATTATTGAGAAAGTGACTGCATATACCTACACAAGACCCTCCCCCAGAAGAGCTAGCCAATGGTCTTTTGTCTGTATCTGGAAGTTATGCAGACAAGACACATCTCTTTTTTTTTCATCCTGTCAGACTGTTAGATTTGAAGACAGCTATTATATCTTCTCTGAATTTTTTCTTCTTCAGAGACCTCTGGTCCTAGAAAATCCAGGTTATTTTCCTCTGAATGCATTTTGATTTGAATATGTCCCTTTTCAAATGTACATTACTGAACCTTATATAGCCTATTTTAGACATGTCTGCACATCTGAGAGAAGATTGAAAAGATGACTTTTTCTTTAAACCAGAAGCTTGGATTTTTAATGGGTTCTGCTAAGTATGTAATCACAGAATAGAGACATATTGATTTTTCTTAGACTCCATTCATCTCCTCCCTTCTTGCCATCTATTGGCTAGGTAAGTATATTAAATTATAGAGTAAATCCCTATAGCTAGAGTCTTTGTTTTCTAAGTCTTATTGTGATCACCTTGGACATTTTGGTGATTTATATAACTCATGAATAATAAGATGCTCATCCTATGTAACAATTAAATCTTCATTTGCAGTAGAACCTTTTGCTTTAGGGAAAAAGAACACTGCCTAATTACAAAAACATGAAATGCATCTCTTCAAAATAGAACAGACATTTTCATAATGTTATGCAATCTTTTAAAGTTAAATAAGCAAGAAAAAAGAAATAATGCTGAATAAGGAAAATAAAGGGAAATGGAATAAAACTTTGCTAATTTAAGTCTTTACTGTTAGAAAACAGCTGCGTGTTATAATACGTGCTGACTGTAAAAAATAAATTCAGGACATATAGAAAAGTGTAAAGGGCAAACAAAGATTATCTGGTATACTATCAACATCAAATGACTACTGCTACCAATTTGATGTATGTCCTTCAGGATCTATTGTCTATATATACCTACATAGATATGGATATAAAATTATAAATTGCAATCACAATAGATACATTTAGTAGCCTGTTTTTTTCACTTCCTTAAGATAGCGTGAATAACTTTCCATCATGAGTATAATACTGTACGAGTACTTTTAATGATTACAGAGTTATATTACATAGAGACACCACACATTTTGAACACTTCCTTCTAACAGACCTTTAGGTATTTCACAGTTTGAGGGTTTTTTTTTTTTTTTTATCGTAAAAAAAAACCCTGCACTGATAGTGCTGCCCATTGTCTGATTATCTTCTTGGAATAAACTCAAAGAAGTATAACTGTTGGCTCAAAAGGTAAACATATTTTAAAATTTGATATACCTTGCCAAAGTGCTCTCTGGAAAGTTTACAAATTTATACTCCTACCATCAGCATATGTGAGTGCCAGTTTACCACACTCTTAAGACAAGGTTATCATTTTAATTTTTGAGAATCTGATAATTTTTGTTTAATTTGCATTTCTTTGAGTTCTATAAAGGGTGAAATCTGTATAAGTTTATTGGCTATATATATATATTTTCTTTTCTAAATAAGCTTTGTTATTTTTTCCATTAGTATGGTTACCTTTTTCTCATTGCTTTGTAAGAAATCATTACACACAATATTAACACTCTTATGCCTTTCTTCCACCCATGCTGTAAATTTTATTTTTAGAGTGTGTTTGATTTTTGTCTATGGTGTTCCCCTCCCTTCCTTCCTTTTTCTTCATTCTTTAAAAGACGTGTCTCTCAAACAGCTATGAGGGAATAATAGATTTGGGTTGGCAGAAAAAATGTTGAAGAGCATTTTAGGCAGCAGGAAAAGCTTACTTCAAGGCAAAAGTAGAAAACCTGTATGAAAAGACCAACCTGGCTCAATCAGAGAACTGGTCATAGAGGAACTGAGATTAATGTTAGTGGGCCAACAGATGGAAAGACTTGAGTGACAGGTTTAAGAGTTTAGGTGCCATGTGATCTGTGATGGAAACCATCTTTAAATTATGCTCCTGCCATTTATCAATTATTTTACTAGAGACAGATTCCCTGAATTTCTCTTAAAAGCTTTATATTTAGGGAGGGATGATTATTTTTCTGTGCTTTGGAAAAAGAGGACTAGAAGTCTGATAAACTGTATACTCAAGCAACAACCATTTGCTTTAAATGATAGACTCTAAAGTTAGGTACACATGCCAGGCAGAGCAGATAGAGTTACTTTAACACAACAATTTCTGATTGATTTTCTTTAGCAACACCCAATGTGAGCAGGTCAAACTACAAATTACGTCCTGTATGATTTTCCCTTCTAGCAGTTTGCTAATAGGATCATCCAACAACAACAAAAAAAGCCTTTTTCAAGATTAAAAACATCATCTGGATAAGTTTAGATTATTTTGATAGGTACATCTCAAGGGTAAACTAAAGAGAAAAAAGATATCTTTATAGCTACGGTTCAGTAGACTTACTCCATTCCAAAATACGATCAGACACGCAAATGTTGTTTTTGCTTTTTTTTTCCTTAAAAGGGTGAATGTTTACATAAGCCTCATATTTTGTTTATTCAGGACACCATAACTTTATAGTTTAAAGAAAGAAAATAAAATTTATATTTCTATCTGGTTATTTTTCCCCCCAAAAGCTAACATTTTTAAAGTACAGTGTCATTCACACCCATAAATCTGTGTGGGTTTTGAAATAATGAAGAAAAAAGTATTTTCTTTATTTTGTTTTTGCTTTAGGAATAAGTGCTCAGAACATAAAATTATATACAATTGACATTCACTGATTTTTAGAGACGTTTGAATTTTCTATATTTGCTGACGTTAAGTGGTATTATTTTGGGTTATGAAAGGCTGCCAAAATATGACTCTAGGCAAGGTAACCACTTAGGTATATTTATCATTCTCTTTAAATATCTTTCTAAGTATGCCATGTTTATAATAATCAGATTCTGCTACAGTACCACTTGTGAAAACAGGGACTCCACCAATGGCTGTGTAATGCACAACTCCATTAATCACACAGACCACGATGTGAACGGTGCCCCCTGGAGTTGCGCAAAGGGGGATTGTGTGAAAATGTCTATGTTATAAGGTAAAAGTCTGAAACATTAAGTATTTTGGCCTAAACAGTTAGAGATAAAATTACATCTATTACATTTGTAAATTAGGAAAACTATTAAAGCAGACTTAATCTTATGAAGTTTTTTATATTCAAACACAAATATGTATGTGTGTGTGTGTGTCTGTTTAAATACGTATATATAATATAACCTTTGAAAGTACGAATGGTCCAAGATTTGATGTGTTGTCACTTCGGTGAAATTAAACTGAATAAATATTTTAAAAATGTGCTATTTATACATAATTCATGATATCAATTTTATTTTCTTAGGGAAAATTTGGGTTGTTATAGCACAATACCAGATTTTTAATCTATAAATGACTTTTCAGCTAAACCAAGTTTATACTTAAAATTAAAATATGGCAGCAACACATTCGTAAAGTAATTTTATGGATTGAGAGTTCACCTACTTTTTTTCTATTCAGTCTTTAATTTTGTAAACACCCAGATGATAACTCTCTATCTGTCAATATATTAGTATGGAAGCATGTTTATATGCCTGCACGTAATTTACAAAATGTGCCTCACTACTTCTCAGGAATGAACTAGGGAACAATTTTATTATTGTACAAGTAATACAATGTGGATGAAGACATCCACATTGTAGAAGATAAACATAAATCTGAAATATACAGAATAAAATGTCCATCTTCATATCCTATCCAACTCCTACTTTTTCACTCACTTGCCCAAAGGTATGTCATGTTAAACATTAGTTCAAATCCTTCTAGCCCTTTGAGTCTTTACTATCATTTACTTTAAAAAAAATTATTTATTTAATTTATTTATTTTTGGCTGCATGGGGTCTTTTGTTGCTGCACACGGGCTTTCTCCAGTTGTGGTTAACAGGGGCTACTCTTCGTTGCGGTGTGTGGGCTTCTCATTGCGGTGGCTTCTCTTGTTGTGGAGCATGGGGTCTAGACACGCAGGCTTCAGTAGTTGTAGCATGCGGGCTCAGTAGTTGTGGCTCGCGGGCTCTAGAGTGCAGGCTCAGTAGTTGTGGCGCACGAGCGTAGTTGCTCTGCGGCATGTGGGATCTTCCCAGACCAGAGCTTGAACCCGTGTCCCCTGCATTGGCAGGCGGATTCTTTTTTTTTTTTAGAAGGAAATACTTCTTTAGCTTTATTTTTTCTTTTTAAAAATTATTTATTTATTTATTTATTTATGGCTGTGCTGGGTCTTCGTTTCTGTGCGAGGGCTTTCTCTGGTTGTGACGAGCGGGGGCCACTCTTCATCGAAGTGCACGGGCCTCTCACTAACGCGGCCTCTCGTTGCGGAGCACAGGCTCCAGACGCGCAGGCTCGGTAGTTGTGGCTCACGGGCCTAGTTGCTCTGCGGCATGTGGGATCTTCCCAGACCAGGGCTCGAACCCGTGTCCCCTGCGCTGGCAGGCAGATTCTCAACCACTGTGCCACTAGGGAAGCCCTTTCCTATCATTTAAATGCATATGCATGTCTATATATTTTCATGTTTATCTGAATTTAAAAATATATGGAAACACTATTCATATTGTTCTACCTCTATACTTTTTTCACTAAACATATGTTTGAGATCTTAAGATAACCATACATCAGGAACTGTTGGATTCCTTCTAAAGACTGGATAGTTTTCTATAGTGTGATTATACTTCATTTTATTTAACCATTCCCCTTCTTATTCACTTTCTGAAATTATTAGCTGTTATAAACCATGCTTTGATGAATATCCATGAATAAAAAGCTTTATATAATATGAGTATGTCCAAACAGATGATTCATATAAGTAGATTTGGGGAGACAAAGGATATTCCCATTTGATTTTGCTAATCTGCTCTCCAAAATGGCTTTATAAATTTAACTTCTCACCAACCTCTCACCATAGAGTTGTGTTTTCTTGCATCTTCATTAATACTGGCAGTTAATCAATCTTTTTGTTATGAGCCAATATTATAGTTGAAAAATAGCTTTTCTTTTCTGTAGTTCCTTGATAAATAGTAAGGTTAATTATCTTTATATCTGTTCATCAGTAATACTTATGGTCTGTTCAAATTCTTTGTCATGTTTCTGTTGTCTTGTTTGTCTCTTACTTATTCTCTAAGAACTATTTGTGCATAAAATAATTTTGACCTTATACATTAGTTTGCAAAAATTTTCTCCGTTTTTTTTTTTTTTTTTTTTTTTTTGCGGTAGACGGGCCTCTCACTGTTGTGGCCTCTCCTGTTGCAGAGTATAGGCTCCGGATGCACAGGCTCAGTGGTCATGGTTCACGGGCCCAGCCGCTCCGTGGCATGTGGGATCTTCCCGGACCGGGGCACGAACCCGCGTCCCCTGCATCAGCAGGCGGACTCTCAACCACTGAGCCACCAGGGAAGCCCCAAGTTCTGTTTTTTTTAAATAAATTTATTTATTTATTAAGGCTGCATTGGGTCTTCGTTGCTGTGTGCGGGCTTTCTCTAGTTGCGGCGAGTATGGGCTACTCTTCGCTGTGGTGCGTCGGCTTCTCATTGAGGGTCCTTCCCTTGTTGTGGAGCATGGGCTCTAGGCTCACGGGCTTCAGTAGTTGTGGCACGCAGGCTCAGTAGTTGTGGCGCACGGGCTTAGTTGCTCCGCGGCATGTGGGATCTTCCCAGACCAGGGCTTGAACCCGTGTCCCCAGCATTGGCAGGTGGATTCTTAACCACTGTACCACCAGGGGTGTCCCCCAAGATTCTTCTTATTTTTAAAAAATATTTATTTATTTATTTATTTGGCTGCGTTGGGTCTTAGCTGCGGCATGTGGGATCTTTCATTGCAATACGCGGGCTCTTCATTGCGGCGTGTGGGCTTCTCTCTAGTTGTGGTGCATGGGCTTAGTTGCCCCACAGCATGTGGGACCTTAGTTCCCTGACCAGGGATCGAACCTGAGTCGCCTGCGTTGGGAAGCGGATTGTTAACCACTGGACCACCAGGGAAGTCCCTCCAAGTTCCTTTTTAAAAACATTTTTCTTCATAGTATCTTTATTAAGCCATTAGAAAAATTTAGGCAGCCAATCATATGACTGAATTTAATCTCAAAATTAAAAAAATTTTCCTCCATATTTTTCTCATGTTTTTACATGAGAAATTTTAAATTTAGCACTTTAAACCAATGGATTTTATTATTCCATTTTCCTCCTCTACTAGCTTAGCATTTATTATTTATGCAGTGCTTACCCTAGAGATTACAATATACATCCTTAACTTATTAAATGTTTATAAATCAGTACTTTTACTTTTCTCAAAAAAAAAAGACAGAAACAAAATACATTAACCCATTTACCTTACCTTCCTTTCAATTTATAAGGTATTATCATTGTTTATTTTAATTCTCTATGTATTTTAAACCACATAAAATTTTTTAAAATTCATTTTACTGAAGTATAGATGATTTACAATGTGCTAATTTCTACTGTACAGCAAAGTGATTTAGTTATAAATATATATATACATTTTTTTTCATATTCTTTCCCATTATGGTTTATCACAGGATATTGAATATAGTTCCCTGTGATATACAGTAGGACCTTGTCATTTATCCATTTTCTCTATAATATTGGGTTGGCCAAAAAGTTCGTTTGGGTTTTTCTGTAACCTTTTACAGAAAAACCTGAGTGAACTTTTTGGCCAAACCAATAGTTTGGATCTGCTAATCCCAAACTCCCAATCCTTCCCTCCCACATCCCATTCCCCCTTGGCAACCACAAGCCTATTCTTTATGTCTGTGTGTTTCTGTTCTGCAGATAAGTTCATTTGTGTCATATTTTAGATTCCACATGTAAGTGATATCATATGTTATTTGTCTTTCTCTTTCTGACTTACTTCTCTTAGCATGATAATCTCCAGGTCCATCCATGTTGCTGCAAATGGCATTATTTCATTCTTTTTAATGGCTGAGTAATAGGCCATTGTATATGTGTACCACATCTTTATCCATTCATCTGTCAATGGACACATAGGCTGCTTCCATGTGTTGGCTATTGTAAACAGTGCTGCAATGAACACTGAGGTGCGTGTATCCTTTTGAACCATGTTTTTCTCTGGATATATGCCCAGGAGTGGGATTGCTGGATCATATGGTAGCTCTATTTTTTAGTTTCTTAAGGAACCTCCATACTGTTCTCCTTGGTGGCTATACCAATTTAGATTCCCACCAACAGCGTATGCGGATTCCCTTTTCTCCACACCCTATCCAGCACTTATGTTTGTAGATTTTTGATGATGACCATTCTGACTGGTGTGGGATGATATCTCGCTGTAGTTCAGATTTGCATTTCTCTAATAATAGCAATGTTGAGCATCTTTTCATTTGCCTCTTAGCCATCTGTATGTCTTCTTTGGAGAAGTGTCTTTTTGGGTGTTCTTTCCATTTTTTGATTGCATTGTTGGTTTTTCTGATATTGAGCCACATGAGCTGTTTGTAAATTTTGGAGATTAATTCCTTGTCTGTTGCATTGTTTGCAAATATTTTCTCCCATTCTGCAGGTTGTCTTTTCGTTTTGTTTATGGTTTCCTTTGCTGTGCAAAAGCTTTTGAGCTTAATTAGGTCCCATTTGTTTATTTTTCTTTTCATTTCCATTACTCTAGGAGATGGATTGAAAAAGATACTGCTGTGATTTATGTCAAAGATGTTCTGCCTATGTTTTCCTCTAAGAGTTTTATAGTATCTGGTCTTACATTTCGATCTTCAATCCATTTTGAGTTTATTTTTGTGTATGGTGTTAAAGAATGTTCTAATTTCCTTTCTTACATGTAGCTGTCCAGTTTTCCAGCACCATTTACTGAAGAGACTGTCTTTCCTCCATTGTATAATCTTGCCTCCTTTGTCATAGACTAATTGACCATAGGTACATGAGTTTATTTCTGCACTTTCTATCCTGTTCCATTGATCTATATTTCTGTCTTTGTGCCAGTACCATACTGCTTTGATGTCTGTAGCTTTGTAGTATAGTCTGAAGTCAGGGAGTCTGATTCCTCCACCTCCGTTTTTCTTCCTCAGGATTGCTTTGGCTACTTGGGATCCTTTGTGTTTCTATATAAATTTTAGTATTTTTTGTTCTAGTTCTGTGAAAAATGTCATAGGTAACTTGATAGGGATTGGACTGAATCTGTAGATTGCCTTGGGTAGTATAGTCATCTTGACAATATTGATTCTTCCAATCCAAGAACATGGTATATCTTTCCATCTGTTTGTCTTATCTTCGATTTCTTTCATCAGCGTCTTATAGTTTTCAGAGGACAGGTCTTTTGTCTCCTTACACAGGTTTATTCCTAGGTATTTTATTCTTTTTGATGTGATGGTAAATGGGATTGTTTCTTTAATTTCTCTTTCTGATATTCTGTTGTTAGTGTATAGAAATGCAACAGATTTCTGTCTATTAATTTTGTATCCTGCAACTTTACTGAATTCATTGATGAGCTCTAGTAGTTTTCTGGTGGCATCTTTAGGATTCTCTATGTATAGTATCATGTCATCTGCAAACAGTGACAGTTTTACTACTTCTTTTCCAATTTGTGCTCCTTTTATTTCTTTTTCTTCTCTGATTGCTGTGGCTAGGACTTCCAAAACTATGTTGAATAATAATGGCGAGAGTGGACATCCTTGTCTTGTTCCCAATCCTAGAGGAAATGCTTTCAATTCTTCACCATTGAGAATGATGTTTGCTGTGGGTTTGTCGTATATGGCCTTTATTATATTGAGGTAGGTTCCCCCTATGCCCACTTTCTGGAGAGTTTTTATCATAAATGGGTGCTGAATTTTGTCAAAAGGTTTTTCTGCATCTATTGAGATGATCATATGGTTTTTAAGACAATCTCTTTTATTGATGCATTTAGACCACTGACATTAAAAGTGATTACTGATATAGTTGGATTAATATGTACCATATTTGTTTCTGTTTTCCATTTGTTGCCTTTGTTTTTTGTTCCTATTTTTGTCTTCCACTCTTTTCCTGCCTTTCTGGTTGTAATTTTTCTTTCCATTTCTTACCATATCACATATATAGTTACTCTTTCAGTGCCTTCTCTAGAGCAATATCCATTTATAGCTAATCCAAGTCCAATTTCAAATAACACTCTACTGCTTCATGGGTAGTGTGAGGATCTTATGATAACAAAATAAATCTATTTTCTCCCTGTTGTCCCTTGTATCAGTGATGAAATTTATGTCACTTGTAGATAAGCATGTATATATAAAATCAAATACATTTGGGCTTCCCTGGTGGCGCAGTGGTTGAGAGTCCGCCTGCCCATGCAGGGGATACGGGTTCGTGCCCCGGCCCAGGAGGATCCCACATTCCGCGGAGTGGATGGGCCCGTGAGCCATGGCCCATGGCCATGAGCCTGCGCATCCGGAGCCACAACGGGAGGGGCCAAAACAGTGGGAGGCCCACGTACCGCAAAAAAAAAAAAGAAAAAAATCAAATACATTATTGTTATTATTATTTAAACCAACTTCTCTGTTAGATAAATTAATTAGAAAAACAAAAGTTTTAATTTTGCCTTCACTTATTCCCTCTTTGATGCACTTCCTTACTTTATGCAGACCCAAGTTTCTGACCTGCCTTATTTTACTCTCTCTAAATAACTTCTTTTAACATTTCTTGCAAGGGAGGTCTACTGGCAATAAAGTCCCTCAAGTTTTGTTTGTTTGAGAAAGGCTTTATTTCTCTTTCACCTTTGAAGGATAATTTCACAGGGTATGGAATTCTAAGTTGGTAGTTTTTTTTCTCTCAACACTTAACATTTCACTCCACACATTTCTTGCTTGCATGGTTTTACAGAAGAAGTTGGAAATAATTCTCATATTGTTTCCTCTTTGGGTTGAGTTCGTTTTGCCCTCCTAACTTCTTTCAGGATTTTTCTTTATCTTTGATTTTATATAATTTAAAAATGATATGCTTAGTTGTAATTTTTTTTGGCATTTACCATCTTTGGTGTTCTCTGGGCTCCCAAGATGTAAGAAAATTAACTTGGGAAATTTTTCATTCACTATTATTTCAAATATTTCCTCTGCTCCTTTCTCTCCTTCTACTCTAGTATTCCCACTGTATGTATGTTATACCTTTTGTAGTTGTCCCACAGACCTTGGATAGTCTGTTCTGTTTTTTTTCTTTTTCAGTGTTTGCTCTCTTTGGTTTTTGGTTTGAGTATTCTTTTGATAATATCCTCTAGCTCAGAGATTCTTTCCTCAGCTGTTTCCAGTCTACTAATAAGCCCATCAAAGATATTCTTCATTTCTTTTACAGCATTGTAGTATGAACTATATAATCAGCCAAACATTGAAGAAGGAGATCAGTAAGAAGGCATTGTCATAGCAGATATCAAGAAATTCTATACTGGTACGGTAATTAAAGCAAGGTGATATTCTGACAGGAAATGGCAAATAAACCAATGGGATCACTGGTGAAAATGAGTCAAATTGAGCATTAAGAATAGTAATTAGGGCTTCCCTGGTGGTGCAGTGGTTGAGAGCCCGCCTGCTGATGCAGGGGACATGGGTTCGTGCCCCGGTCTGGGAAGATCCCACATGCCGTGGAGCAGCTAGGCCCATGAGCCATGGCCACTGAGTCTGCACATCCGGAGCCTGTGCTCCGCAACGGGAGAGGCCACAACAGTGAGAGGCCCACGTACCGCAAAAAAAAAAAAAAAAAAAAAAAAAAAAGGAAAAAGAATAGTAATTAAAATGGATCAAAACACAACAAAACAAAACACAATAAAATCTATTTTAGTTTCCTAATCCTGCTATAGCAAATTACCACAAACAGTGGCTTAAATCAGTGCAAATTTATTTTACAGTTCTGGGAGTCAGAAGTCCTCAACTTAATGTGTTGACAGGGCTGCATTCATTCTAGAGGCTCTACTGAAGAATCTGTAGAGAATCTGTTTCCTTGCCTTATCCAGCTTCTAGAGGGCACCTGAATTCCTTGGCTCCTTGCCTCTTCCTCCATCTTCAAATCTCTCTCCTTTTAACTGACTCTGACTCTCCTTCCTCCCTTCTCCTCTTAGAAGGAACATTATTCAGTCTACCACGATCACTTTTGGAGGATACTAAAAACCCAACTTATTATTTTGAAAACTATTAGAGAAAGGAGGGGAATCAAGAACTTATCCTGTCTTTTCTATATAACATGTATCTCACTTTAATCAAATAATTGAAGAGTGTAAGTTTCTGTTTATAGAAATATCCAGCTCATGAATGAAAAAAGAATGACAAAACATAAAAAGAGAGAGAGAGAGAGAAAAAGAGAGAAAACCAGACATTACCTCCTAATAAAATTGTACAAAACCACCTACAAATCATTCTTGCTAAACATTTGAACTGAAATCAAGTCAGTCTTCCAACATTAACTACCCATGTACTGGAAATATGGAAGATACAGGGACATCTTAAGGATACCACAGAAATGCAATTAGCAAACAAGACTATGGGAAATTCTATAGCATAGAAGATCTGGAGTCTTCAACAAATAAAGTTCAAGGAAATAGAAAAAAATACAAATAATGAACCTATAAATTAAAAATAACTTAATCTAATTGCAACGTAGGTATCTTATTTGGATGCTACTAAAACATACAAACAAACAAATATATAAATAAACCAAAACACAGACACAAACCAGTTATAATCAGGGGCTTTTGAACACTGACTGTGTATTTGATGATCTTATAGAGTTACTTTAATTCAATACATTTTAGAGTCATACATTAAAATACTTAACAATTAAGGACATAAGTTCATAACTGTTGAAGCTAGGTAATGGATATATGAGAGTTAATATTATTCCTTCTACTTTGTAGATGATTGAAACATTCTGCAATAAAAAATTTGTTTTAAAGAATTACTTGGTAAAATGCTACAAAAATCATGGCATTTTATTGTGATTATACTGAGTTTACAGATTAGAGTGACGTGACATCTTCATAAAATTGAGTCTCATCAACTGGGAACAAATTTGCTCTCCATTTATTCATGATTTAAAATTTTTTATTTTTACTAAAAGTGCTTCATTTTCTTTGCATTATTCTTGCACATTTTGTTAGATTCATTCTTAAACATTTTATGATTTTCATTATTACCAATGTAATGCTTTTCTACCAGGTTATTACTAAAATACAAGCCAATATTTTCTTAATGTTCGTTTCTTATCATACCACCTGCAAACAATGGCAGCTTTGTATCTTGTTTTTCAATACCTTTCTTTTTCTTCTACTTTTGACTTATTTTTTGTTTTATCACATTGGCTAGGAACTAAAAATCCAATGTTGGGTAAAAGTAATCAGGCTTGTCTTGTTCCTTGAGGGTATTTTAATGTTTTCATTAAGACATTTTAGTGAGATTTTAATTTTTGGTATATTCTATGAGTTAAGAGTGTAATCCTGTATTACTGACTAGCTAGAGCCTTTTTAAAATGAGAAATAGATGTTTATCAAATGCTTGACCATATTTATTGAGATGATCACTTGGTTTTTTCTTCCCCTAATCTGATAATGTACTGAGTTATATTAATAGATATCTCAGTGTTAAACCATCCTTCCATATCTGGAATAAACACTATTTGAACATCCGATCCTTTGCTATATTTCACTTCCTAATATTTTATTTAAGATTATTGCATCTATTTTCATAACTGAGGTTGCCTATGACTTTGTATTATTCTTTTCCATTTTTGCTTATAATTCATTATCAATTCACAGAGTAGATTTAAAACTTTCTCAGGATTATACTAACTTCAGAGGAGGAGTTGAAAGCTTTCCATCTCTATGCTTTATAATAATTTATTTAAAATGGAATTATCTACTCTACGAAATTTTGGTAGAACTAGACTGTAAAATCTTCCATATCTGATGCCATTTTTACATGTAGATTTTTCAAAATCTTATATGGTTATCATTCTACTAAGGTCTTCTACACTCTCTCAAGTAAATTTATAGTTTCTCAAGTAAAATTTACACTTCCCTGAATACTGTTTTTTCTAGATTTTCAAGCCTATCAACATAAAATTGATATTTTAGTAAAAGTTTTCAAATCTCATGTTTAATAAACAAGATCTCTATCAGTTCATTTAACAATAAAACAATAAACTTTCAAATTTTCTGAGAATATTAATCAGAGTTTAGGTCTTCTACCATTTGCTCTGTCAACTCTGTTCCTTAGCCATTGTTTGATCTGTTTATAGAGTTTCATACCTTTCTTATGATTGTTTTTCAAAGTTTTAAAAATAATTATTTATTTTTCATTGGATGACTTGAATAATATTTATTTTTTTATACAGAAGGTTCTTATTAGTCATTAATTTTATACACATCAGTGTATACATGTCAATCCCAATCGCCCAATTCATCACACCACCACCACCACCACCACTCCGCCACTTTCCCTCCTTCGTGTCCATACATTTGTTCGCTACATCTGTGTCTCAATTTCTGCCCTGCAAACCAGTTCATCTGTACCATTTTTCTAGGTTCCACATACGTGCGTTAATATACGATAATTG
>NC_041233.1:14523441-14524154 GCF_002837175.3 Physeter macrocephalus | reverse complement strand
TTCTATTTTTAGTTTTTTAAGGAACCTCCATACTGTTCTCCATAGTGGCTGTAACAATTTACATTCCCACCAACAATGCAAGAGGGTTCCCTTTCCTCCACACCCACTCCAGCATTTGTTGTTTGTAGATTTTCTGATGATGCCCATTCTGACTGGTGTGAGGTGAAACCTCATTGTAGTGTTCATTTGCATTTCTCTAATAATTAGGGATGTTGAGCAGCTTTTCACATGCTTACTGGCCATCTGTATGTCTTCTTTGGAGAAATGTCTATTTGGGTCTTCTGCCCAATTTTGGATTGGGTTGTTTGTTTTTTTAATATTGAGCTGCATGAGCTGTTTATCTATTTCGGAGATTAATCCTTTGTCCGTTGGTTCGTTTGCAAATATTTTCTCCCATTCTGAGGGTTGTCTTATCATCTTGTTTACAGTTTCCTTTGCTGTGCAAAAGCTTTGAAGTTTCATTAGGTCCCATTTGTTTATTTTTGTTTTTATTTCCATTACTCTAGGAGGTGGATCAAAAAAGATCTTGCTGTGATTTATGTCAAAGAGGTTCTTCCTATGTTTTCCTCTAAGAGTTTGATGGTATCTGGCCTTACATTTAGGTCTTTAGCCCATTTTGAGTTTCTTTTTGTGTATGGTGTTAGGGAGTGTTCTAATTTCATTCTTTCACATGTAGCTGTCCGGTTTTCCCAGCACCACTTATTGAAGAGACT
>NC_041233.1:14521453-14523324 GCF_002837175.3 Physeter macrocephalus | reverse complement strand
TGTTCCATTGATCTATGTTTCTGTTTTTGTGCCAGTACCATATTGTCTTGATTACTGTAGTTTTATAGTATAGTCTGAAGTCAGGGAGTCTGATTCCTCCAGCTCCATTTTTTTCCCTCAAGACTGCTTTGGCTATTAGGGGTCTTTTGTGTCTCCATACACGTTTTAAGATTTTTTGTTCTAGTTCCGTAGAAAAGGCCACTGGTAGTTTGATACGGATTGCATTGAATCTGTAGATTGCTTTGGGTAGTATAGTCATTTTCACAATGTTGATTCTTCCAGTCCAAGAACATGGTATATCTCTCCATCTGTTGGTATCATCTTTAATTTCTTTCATCAGTGTAGGTAGGTTTATTCCTAGGTATTTTATTCTTTTTGTTGCAATGGTAAATGGGAGTGTTTCCTTAATTTCTCTTTCAGATTTTTCATCATTAGTGTATAGGAATGCAAGAGATTTCTGTGCATTAATTTTGTATCTGGCAACTTTACCAAATTCATTGATTAGCTCTAGTAGTTTTCTGGTGGCATCTTTAGGATTCTCCTGTATAGTATCATGTCATCTGCAAACAGTGACAGTTTTACTTCTTTTCCAATTTGTGCTCCTTTTATATCTTTTTCTTCTCTGATTGATGTGGCTAGGACTTCCAAAACTATGTTGAATAGTAGTGGCGAGAATGGACTTCCTTGTCTTGTTCCCGATCTTAGAGGAAATGCTTTCAATTTTTGCTGTGGGTTTGTCGTATATGGCCTTTATTATGTTGAGGTAGGTTCCCTCTATGCCCAATTTCTGGAGAGTTTTTATCATAAATGGGTGTTGAATTTTCTCAAAAGGTTTTTCTGCATCTATTGAGATGATTATTTGGTTTTTATTCTTCAATTGTTAATATGGTGTATCACATTGACTGATTTGCATATATTAAGAATCCTTGCATCCCTGGGATAAATCCCACTTGGTCATGGTGTATGATCCTTTTAATGTGTTGTTGGATTCTGTTTTCTAGTATCTTGTTGAGGATTTTTGCATTTATATTCATCACTGATATTGGTCTGTAATTTTCTTTTTCTGTAGTATCTTTGTCAGGTTTTGGTATCAGGGTGATGGTGGCCTCATAGAATGAGTTTGGGAGTGTTCCTTCCTCCGCAATTTTTTGCAAGAGTTTGAGAAGGATGGGTGTTATCTCTTCTCTAAATGTTTGATAGAATTCACCTGTGAAGCCATCTAGTCCTGGACTTTTGTTTGTTGGAAGATTTTTAATCACAGTTTCAATTTCATTGCTTGTGATTGGTCTGTTCATATTTTCTATTTCTTCCTGGTTCAGTCTTGGGAGGTTATACCTTTCTAAGAATTTGTCCATTTCTTCCAGGTTGTCCATGTTATCGGCATACAGTTGCTTCTAGCAGTCTTTTAGGATGCTTTGTATTTCTGTGGTGTCTGCTGTAACTTCTCCTTTTTCATTGCTAATTTTACTGATTTGAGTCCTCTCCCTCTTTTTCTTGATGAGTTGGCTAATGGTTTATCAATTTTGTTTATCTTCTCAAAGAACCAGCTTTTAGTTTTACTGATCTTTGCTATTGTTTTCTTCATTTCTTTTTCATTTATTTCTGCTCTGATCTTTATGATTTCTTTCCTTCTGCTAACTTTGGGTTTTGTTTGTTCTTCTTTCTCTAGTTCCTTTAGGTGTAAGGTTAGATTGTTTATTTGAGATTTTTCTTGTTTCTTGAGGTAGGCTTGTATAGCTATAAACTTCCCTCTTTGAACTGCTTTTGCTGCATCCCACAGGTTTTGGATCATCGTGTTTTCATTGTCATTTGTCTCTAGGTATTTTTTGATTTCCTCTTTGATTTCTTCAGTGATCTCTTGGTTATTTAGT
>NC_041233.1:14514086-14521041 GCF_002837175.3 Physeter macrocephalus | reverse complement strand
ATTCATTTCTAATCTCATAGCGTTGTGGTCAGAAAAGATGCTTGATATGATTTCAGTTTTCTTAAATTTACTGAGGCTTGATTTGTGATGCAAGATGTGATCTATCCTGGAGAATGTTCTGTGTGCACTTGAGAAGAAAGTGTAATCTCCTGTTTTTGGATGGAATGTCCTATAAATATCAATTAAATCTATCTGGTCTATTGTGTCATTTAAAGCTTCTGTTTCCTTATTTATTTTCATTTTGGATGATCTGTCCATTGGTGTAAGTGAGGTGGTAAAGTCGCCCACTACTATTGTGTTACTGTCGATTTCCTATTTTATAGCTGTTAGCAGTTGCCTTATTTATTGCGGTGCTCCTACGTTGGGTGCATATATATTTATAATTGTTATATCTTCTTCTTGGATTGATCCCCTGATCATTATGTACTGTCCTTCCTTGTCTCTTGTAACATTCTTTATTTTAAAGTCTATTTTATCTGATATGAGGATTGCTACTCTAGCTTTCATTTTATTTCCATTTGCATGGAATATCTTTTTCCATCCCCTCACTTTCAGTCTGACTGTGTCCCTAGGTCTAAAGTGGGTCTCTTGTAGACAGCATATATATGGGTCTTGTTTTTGTATCCATTCAGCAAGCCTGTGTCTTTTGGTTGGAGCATTTAATCCATTCACGTTTAAGGTAATTATCGATATGTATGTTCCTATGACCATTTTCTTAATTGTTTTGGGTTTGTTTTTGTAGGTCCTTTTCTTCTCTTGTGTTTCCCACTTAGAGAAGTTCCTTTAGCATTTGTTGTAGAGCTGGTTTGGTGGTGCTCAATTCTCTTAGCTTTTGCTTGCCTGTAAAGCCAAATTGATTACTATGTGTCTTGTCGTGTTTCTCCTTGGGTTTATCCTGTATGGGACTCTCTGCGCTTCCTGGAGTTGGGTGGCTTTTTCCTTTCCCGTGTTAGGGAAGTTTTCAAGGATAACCTCTTCAAATATTTTCTCAGGTCCTTTCTCTCTCTCTTCTCCTTCTGGGACCCCTATAATGCGAATGTTGTTGCATTTAATGTTGTCCCAGAGGTCTCTTAGGCTGTCTTCATTTCTTTTCATTCTTTTTTCTTTATTCTGTTGCACAGCAGTGAATTCCACCATTCTGTCTTCCAGGTCACTTATCCGTTCTTCTGCCTCAGTTATTCTGCTATTGATTCCTTCTAGTGTAGTTTTCATTTCAGTTATTGTATTGTTCATCTCTGTTTGTTTGTTCTTTAATTCTTCTAGGTCTTTGTTAAACATTTCTTGCAGCTTCTTGATCTTTGCCTCCATTCTTTTTCTGAGGTCCTGGATCACATTTAGCTGTTTTTCTGGGGTTTTATCTTGTTCCTTCATCTGGTACATAGCCCTCTGCCTTCTCATCTTGTCTATCTTCCTTTGAATGTGGTTTTTGTTCCACAGGCTGCAGGATTGTAGCTCTTCTTGCTTCTGCTGTCTGCCCTCTGGTGGATGAGGCTATCTAAGACGCTTATGCAAGTTTCCTGACCGGAGCGACTGGTGGTGTGTAGAGCTGACTGTTGCTCTGGTGGGCGGAGCTCAGTAAAACTTTAATCCGCTTGACTGCTGATGGGTGGGGCTGGGTTCCCTCCCTGTTGGTTGTTTGGTCTGAGGCAACCCAACACTGGAGCCTACCTGGGCTCTTTGGTGGGGCTAATGGCAGACTCTGGGAGGGCTCACGCCTAGGAGTACTTCCCAGAACTTCTGCTGCCAGTGTCCTTGTCCCCACGGTGAGCCACAGCCACCCCCCCCCACCCCGCCTCTGCAGGAGACTCTCCAACACTAGCACGTAGGTCTGGTTCAGTCTCCCCTGGGGTGACTGCTCCTTCCCTTGGGTCCCGATGCACATGTCACTTTGTGTGTGCCCTCCAAGAGTGGAGTCTCTGTTTCCCCCAGTTCTGTTGAAGTCCTGCAATCAAATCCCAGTAGCCTTCAAAGTCTGATTCTCTAGGAATTCCTCCTCCCATTGCTGGACCCCCAGGTTGGGAAGCCTGACGTGGGGCTCAGAACCTTCACTCCAGTGGGTGACCTTCTCTGGTATAAGTGTTCTCCAGTCTGTGAGTCACGCACCCAGCAGTTATGGGACTTGATTTTACTGTGATTGCACCCCTCCTACCATCTCACTGTGGCTTCTCCTTTGTCCTTGGACATGGGGTACCTTTTTTGGTGAGTTCCAGTGTCCTCCCGTTGATGATTGTCCAGCAGCTAGTTGTGATCCTGGTGCTCTCACAAGAGGGAGTGAGAGCATGTCCTTCTACTCCGCCATCTTGGTTCCAATCTCCCCAAAAATTATTTATTTTTTAATAAATTTATTTTATTTATTTTTGGCTATGTTGGCTCTTCATTGCTGCTCATGGGCTTTTCTCTAGCTGCAGTGAGTGGGGGCTCCTCTTTGTTGGGGTGCGCAGGCTTCTCATTGTGGTGGCTTCTCTTGTTGTGGAGCACAGGCTCTAGGCATGCGGCTTCAGTAGTTGCAGCACGTGGGCTCAGTAGTTGTGGCACGCAGGCCCTAGAGCGCAGGCTCAGTAGCTGTGGCACAGGGGCTTAGTTGCTCTGTGGCATGTGGGATCTTCCCAGACCAGGGATCGAACCCGTGTCCCCTGCATTGGCAGGCGGATTTTCAACCACTACGCCACCAGGGAAGCCCTCTCTTATGATTTTTTTTTCCTCAACTGCTTGTTGATTTATCTTTACATTAGATGATCCTGGTTCATTTGTCTGTGGATGTCTGTTTGCCATAGCTTGCCTCTAGAGACTATAGCGGAGGGGTAAAGAATGATAGTAGGTAGGTGTGCCAGTAGCTTATATTCAGGGTGTATTCACTGTCCCTTCTGAACATCAGTGGCCACTCTACAAGTGCCCTTCTCTTTGGCATCAATGTCCACAATAGTTTCTTTAGCTTTGGAGCAAATGCCATGGAGTCCCAGTGCTCTACATAAGCAGCAGAAGGTAAACAGGCTAAATGGTGCAGTTGCTCTACTTGCTTTCATTATTTTCCCCCTAAAGATTTCTCCCATTTCTGTATCAATTGAGGATGCCTAAATAAATGCAGCATTAACTCTGTAGCATCTTCTCAGTACATATGGGGCTGTAGTTTCATCTAATCAGTAATCTATAATTTTAGGTGTCATAAAAGCTCTTATCTACAGCATTATGAATTTTGAAAATTTTAGTCTTTTATGGGATTTTAGATGGAAGAGGAGTTGTACATGTGTGCTTAGTTCACTCTTTTGATAAAATCACTATTCCCTTTTGCAAACGTTCTTCCTGCTGCTTTTGGGGACCTATTCATCCTCTGTCACCCATTCAATACAGTCAACTTGGGTCTTCTAATAACATCACTCCTCAGGCCATAGTGACTAATTGAGAGTGGATGCATGACACAAGCACAGACAATAATACTGCGAGGAAGAATGTCTCTTTCTTTTGGAGTTGTTAAACTGGAGCTGCCTCTTTCATGTCTACCACCAGCTGAAGGAAGCCTGTCTGCAGTAGAAGGGAACAAGGCCCTTCAGAAAAAAGAAATGAAAAAAGTCTAGGAGAGATGAGAGACTGAACCACGTGCATGCATACACACACCCACATGTATTTACACACACACTCAATAACACTGTTGACTACTTAGATCCAGTTGGCTTTAGTCCAGTTTTCATCCCCTGCATTTACCAATTAGTGATCTAATAATATACCCCCACTTTTTTATTAATTATTTTGAGTGGAATTCCTTTCACTTGCACCAAAAATATAAAATGCACTTTCTGGCTAACTCATTCACAACCTTTATATTTCCTCTTAGATTTCACTTGTTACTGGAAGTGACCCTATTTTGTAATTACTTATGTAATCACTTCTCTCCTCTCATTTGACAATAAACTCCTTGAGGACAAGAATCATTGCTCATCACTGTGTACCCCTAGAACTTAGCACAGGCTTAGAGCACAATAGGAACTGGATAACATATGTGGAATAATGAATATATAATTGTTATAGTTGCATCATCTCATTTTAGTAGATGCTTGGCAGTTGACACCTGGTTAGAACCATAACTTAGGATATCTGCTATGAGTTTTTTGACCATCGTCATTGCTAATATCTAATAGCGTTCTTTGTGTGCAAGTATTCACTGTTTCTTCTAGTTTTCAGGTAACAAAAGCAAAGGACATAGCAGTTTCCAGGTTTCTGGGTGGGTCCTTAAGGCCAAAGAAAAAATATATTCCTTAAGGAGATTCTGGTTCCCTTACAGTTCTTAAGTCTGTGGATCTGTGGTCTAATTGCATTGTCAAAACAATAGATTTGGAGAGCTCCTGGCTTGGGTGCTTAAAAGGGAATCCTCATCTCTATAAATAAGGGTCACACAGTACTTCATCCACTAAGATGGCTACAACTACAGGTATCTGCTGCTTTCGTTTTCTGCTCCATTCTGTCATTATTCTAGCTCATTCTAGTTGTTTACTGCCTTTTTCAACGTATATTGCAAACAACAACACTATTATATGCGAACCAATGAATGAACTACAACACATGCTGCTTATAGAACTATACCTATTAGATTTCTAGATTATGAAAAATCTCAGGTCAAGAATGACTTACCGAAAATATGTCTCTAAGGTGTAACATGAAATTTCTTGAAAAAGGTGAGTAGAAATAGCTAGAAACAATTGTTAAATTCAAAAATACAAATTTAATTTTCCTTAAACTAAAACCCAAGAAAAGTATGAATATGATTTATTTATGTTCTTTATTAGTAATTAGAATATTTAGCCATTATTCTTAGAGGCAATTTACATGTCTTCTTATAATCATCTATCCACAGCTAAGAAAGAAACTAAATTTCGTCAGTGTTATCTACCTTGAATGCTTGCCTGAGATTTAAATTTGGAACATTTATATGGCTGTTGTATGGCCCTTGTTTGGTTCCAGAGCCCTGAGGTCAGTATGAATAATTACATTAGTGGGGCAGGCCTCTGCTTCCTCTATGAAAGGTTGTTAATTTAAAAAACGGTATTTGCACCAAAGGTTATCAGACACTTCTAAAATGCCATAAAATATTGTAGTATAACACTTGCTTTGGTTAATCCTTTAAAATTCTATGAATGGTCTAATTCTTTAAGACCCAACATCCCTTCCTTAAGGACTTTTTTTTTATAGCTCTGGTCAGCTTGGGGAAAATACAAAAGACAATAGAAAATAAATGAGCCAATCCTTGTCTGCTTTCTCCATTTTATCTTTCCATAAGCATAAATGTCACCTAAATATAACCTTAAAATGGAGAAGAAAGTCACGATTGTGTAATTAACAAAGGGAAAAGGGAGTTCTTTATGAAACTTTTTTCTTGATGATTCTAAATGTCTGCATATGCTGCTATTGAAGCCACTATCATTTTCCCAAAGTTTTGCTGAATAGATGAGATAGAATTGTATTCCTAACAGATAATTACTGCAATGCTGTCACACTGTATGATGTAATTCTGACATGGAAATGTTGTCAGCGAAACTTTGTCAAGTGACACCTAATTTAAGCTACAGCATGAGGAGATTGCAAAGAAGAAACTTTAAGGAAAGTCAAAAGCAAAAAGGGTTCCTTGTTTTCCTTCAGCTCATTTAAAAGGCCAGCATTAGAACAAGTACCCAAGTGGAGACTGAGACACAGTGACTGAGGTGTTTAATGAAGTAAGCAATTTATAAACTGCGGAATAACAATACTAGGGAAGACAGAACAGTTGGCACATTCCATCTGGTTCTTAACATCAGGGAAATTATAAAGATAATGTAAATATACCCTTATTCACTTTATTTATTTTTAAATAAATTTATTTTATTTTTTATTTATTTATTTTTGGCTGCGTTGGGTCTTTGTTGCTGCACACGGGCTTTCTCTCATTGCGGCGAGCAGGGGCTACTCTTCATTGCAGTGTGCGGGCTGCTCGTTGCAGTGGCTTCTCTTGTTGTGGAGCATGGGCTCTAGGCGTGTGGATTTCAGTAGTTGTGGCTTGCAGGCTCTAGAGTGCAGGCTCAGTAGTTGTGGCATACGGGCTTAGTTGCTCCGCAACATGAGGGAATCTTCCCGGACCAGGGCTTGAACCTGTGTCCCCTGCATTGGCAGGCAGATTCTTAACCACTGCGCCACCATGGAAGTCCCATCCCTTATTCACTTTATGTCTGACCATGGCCATTCCCATCTCCTATATTTCTAGGCAATACAGCCTCCTCAAGCAGTTGAGAATCTAAGGAGCACTTCTGATGGCATCTTTAGCCTCCTTAAGATGTTCTCTTACCCAGGATTCATTTCTAGTAAATACATATATGTGATTATATGTAAGGCTGTTCAAAAGTATCTTTAAGTAGACCATTTCTTGTAGAACTGCTATTATATGCACTGTCACTGAATCACTTATGTCGTATTAAGAGGGGTTACTATGTCCTGCATTATACTATATGCTGTGTAGAAAAACAGCACATGATCCTTGCCTTCAAGGAAATTACAGTTGGATTATGTTAAATATATCAATCCACAGGAAACAATTAGAAAACCGTATAACATGGTACAGATTTACATGCTTATTGGTGTGCTAAGAGTAGCCAGTATTCAGCAGAAAGAGATCAATTGGAATAAAATAATAGAACATGATTAAAGAGTTGTCTAACGACCCAAAACCTATGGGATACAGCAAAAACAGTTCTAAGAGGGAAGTTTACAGCAACACAATCATACCTTAAGAAACAGGAAACATCTCAAATAAACAACCTAACTTTGCACCTAAAGCAATTAGAGAAAGAAGAACAAAAGAACCCCAAATTTAGCAGAAGGAAAGAAATCATAAAGATCAGATCAGAAATAAATGAAAAAGAAATGAAGGAAACAATAGCAAAGATCAATAAAACTAAAAGCTGGTTCTTTGAGAAGATAAACAAAATTGATAAAC
>NC_041233.1:14512927-14513524 GCF_002837175.3 Physeter macrocephalus | reverse complement strand
AAGGTTGCCCACTCTCACCACTCTTATTCAACATAGTTTTGGGAGTTCTAGCCACAGCAATCAGAGAAAAAAAAGAAATCCAAATAGGAAAAGAATAAGTAAAGCTGTCACTGTTTGCAGATGACATGACACTATACATAGAGAATCCTAAGGATGCTACCAGAAAACTACTAGAGCTAATCAATGAATTTGGTAAAGTAGCAGGATACAAAATTAATGCACAGAAATCTCTGGCATTCTTATACACTAATGATGAAAAATCTGAGAGTGAAATTAAGAAAACACTCCCATTTACCACGGCAACAAAAAGAATAAAATATCTAGGAATAAACCTACCTAAGGAGACAAAAAACTTGTATGCAGAAAACTATAAGACACTGATGAAAGAAATTAAAGATGATACAAATAGGTGGAGAAATATACCATGTTCTTGGATTGGAAGAATCAACATTGTGAAAATGACTCTACTACCCAAAGCAATCTACAGATTCAATGCAATCCCTATCAAACTACCACTAGCATTTTTTACAGAACTAGAAAAAAAAATTTCACAATTTGTATGGAAACACAAAAGACCCCAAATAGCAAAAGCAATCT
>NC_041233.1:14492408-14511587 GCF_002837175.3 Physeter macrocephalus | reverse complement strand
ATATGGGAACATATGTATATGTATAACTGATTCACTTTGTTGTAAAGCAGAAACTAACACACCATTGTAAAACAGTTATACTCCAATAAAGATGTTTAAAAAAATAAATTAATAAATAAAATAAAATGAAGAAAAAAAAGTTTGTCTAAGCCCTTCCTTTGAGATGTGATGCAATTAAGAAAGGTCTGCTTCATTGAGGAAGTGGGATTTGAATTAGGCCTTAAACAATGAGTACACTGAAAATAAATGTGAAATTAGAAGAGATTTAACAGAATTAATTTATCTCACTTTTCCTGATTTTATTTGTATGAAGACGTACATACTCTATCCAACTGAGCTTTGTCAAATAATCCATAAATACATAAAGTATACATGATTAACAATGCTTTTAATGCCAAAAGACAGCTTACTTTCTTAATCCAAAGCTCACTATATGTAATTATTCTTTTTGCAAACTACTAGTTGGTTATATTAACATTTGAGTAATCTTGACAAGAAGTTGCTTTAAGCTGTTAAAGATCCAGATGCTGATCAGCATGCATTAAGTGATTCAGCTTAATTGGTTCCATCTAGATAAATTACTTACCTCAGTTCCTATCACAATTTCTTCCCTGGCAGAGAAGAACAGAAACTCATATAGCTTGTAGTGTTGAAATAAGCTGAAATACAAAATAAATGTGGAAAGCTGATACATTTATTTCAGGAAAAAAGAGCAATTATGTAAGAATATTTATTACAGGAAAGTTGGTTGAATTGACCAAGCTAAAGATATTAAGCACTAATATGAAGTTAGCCATCTTCTTTACTCCAAAATAAGTTGCCCAGAAATTAAAGGTTTATTTTTTTGAGACATTGACAATATAACACAGTACCCTAAATTAATATCAGTAAACTAATCTGTGATGAGTGGATAGGTTTGGGGTAGATTTCATCTTGACTTTTCCTGGCTCACAACCAAATATTGCACTGCCTCTAAATAACACCAAACTTCACATTCTTTTTCATGTTTTGCTCCAAACTGGAGTCAATTTCCTCTCATATGAATAGCACTGAATTCTATAGGCTACTTCCATATCAATTACTTCTCACGTTCTCAAACTGTTTCAAGATTAAGGTAATTTCCGATAACACCTGAAGAATGATGCAACATTAACTGAAATACTTTTTAGATGAATGATTTTCTTGAAGAATATTCCATTACACATCAAAGAGAGCAATTAATTTGAGAAAGATAATTTCTTTAGTTCCTACCCGAGAGACTAAATGGTCAGTGTACAAAAACTATAAAGAGCTAAAAGAGCTTAAAAATATATAGTTCAAGTAAGATTAAAGATCTCAGCAATGTGTTACTGAGAGTTAAAAATTTACTGAAGGGTTGACTTCTAATATCCTGTTTGTGATAATATTTGAATTTTTCTAATTCTCTTCCTGCTGGTTGGGAAAATTAATAGACTCATAATACAGCAAAATGCCGAAGAACAAAAAATTGTCTTAGTGGCTTCTCTTTCACTCTGGTGCCTTTTGCTATTTAAGAAAATTGATTTTAATATAACTGAGAAATTAACATTTGCAAAATGTAGCTACAGAGCATGTATAAAAATGGCTTCTCCTGAATGCTGTAATGGATCAAAGTTTCATTTCATTTGAAATCAACGAAGAAATCCTCAGGCAGCTGGGTCTCTCTGAGTTATATTAGCAGTTGATCTCACTACTAACACAATCCATTAAAAAGTGATGGGTGTACAGACTCAGTCATGGTTTGTTTTGTTTTGTTTTGTTTTGTTTTTGACTACATTCAAATTAGTCATCAACATACAGAAAACTAACTTAGCTTTTGACATTACTTTGATTTGTTGGCTAGAAAATACAACAAGATTAGTGGAGTTTGATGATTCAATGAAGCAAAATAAATTCAAACTCTCCTTCCCTTACATTGGTTACCTAGAGAAAGCTTCAAGATTATAACTATTACATTATCAATAACTGACTTTGAGTAGAAAAATTAAAGACTGTAGAATATTTTGGAAATAGCTTGGCTTCTTCTCAGTTAACTAGTCTAAAACTTTCCTTTCCCCATCTTGTGTCACACAACGAAGTCAATTCATAAATCTTCCTTCCTTCAATTTCATGATCTTTCCACGTTATTCTCCTTATCGCATACAGTTATTAGATTATCCCATACCAAAAAAGAAATTCACTTCTTACAATGAAAATAAAATGCATGACTTGGATGCAGTGGCCAAGATACAGGGTTGGGCAAGGCCAGGACTACAGTGAGACATACAAGGGGAGGGGGGCCACCAAAGGGAGGCACTTACTCAGGGGCAGGTCAAGTCATACCACCATTGCCTTGCTCTGGTCTCCACCAACAGCTGCGGTTCTCTCACATAACCAGGGAGCTATTAAATGGCCTCACATGGAAACAAAGTGACACTTCCATTATGGGAGTGTATTTTTTCCCTCTTCCTTTGGACTCCCAGCTGACTCAAGCCCCTAGACTATTTTTGTCAAACATCTTGTCTTGGTCCTAAATCAAAGGGAGACTACTCAGAATGAAAATGGTTAAGACATCTGGCTCCACGCCAGGAAGTGCATTTGTGTGAAGAGGTGTTTTTTAAGTGTTTTCTTATATTGAGTATATGCCTGTGCCCTTTACCTTCACCTGATTTCCAGGGAATACATAGAATATACAATGACAGAAATGTCCTTGAACCAGATACATGTCTAAATGACGTCTTATATTAAAAAGCTATGTATATGTTGCGTAAGTAGATTACTCAGTACTCATAGCAATGCTGGGGAGGAATTTTGGTACTCGTTTTTTCAATTCACAGACACATCATGGAATATACAGTGTAGACTCTATTAAGAGCATCAAATGAAATTTAAATTTTTTAAGCTTTATTTATTTTTTAAATGTTTGGCCACGCAGCATGTGGGATCTTAGTTCCCTGACCAGGGATCTAACCCATGCCCCCATGCACTGGAAGCATGAAGTCTTAACCACTGGACTGCCAGGGAAGTCCCCGAAATTTCAATTTTATTGTCAGTTAAGTTTCATGTGCTATACGTCGTGTTCCAAAACGCACACGCCCAAAACTGACTAGGGCTTTCACTGGTTGATTAAACTTAATTATCAGGTTAAACTGAAAAATGGTCATACTTTTTTCTGATAATTGAGCTAGCTTCATATTTAGAAAACTTCTTTGCAGTCATTAAAATGAAAAGTATTATATGATTTAATTGACATTAAACATGCATTTGTGGACCCATGAGACATTCTGAACAGGTGTTGCAGAAAAGCACATTTCTCTTTACACAACTTCAGAATCAATTCCAGATATCCTACTTACCAACTGATATTTTAATTTCTGTGACAGAGACACTTAAAACATGTAATTTCTTTGAAATCACAATATAAAGATTAAACAGCATAAAAGCTAGTTCTGATTTAATTTATTTGACTAAACTTTCAAATATTACTTTTTTTTTTTGAAAAGTAAGACTAGGTATTTTTGGTGTGTGAAGTTGCCCTGGTTAGGGTCAAAAGGTGACTAACACTGACATCCCCTCTTCACTTAACCATTTTCTGAATGTCAATAAAATGTCAAGAAATATGCTGATGAACATTTGTCCAGAAAGATGATATGAAAGAGAAAAGACCCGCCATCTTTCACCATCTAGAAAGTGCATGGGTTTTGCTGCTGTGGTTAACTATCAGTCCTGGTGCCCATTATAAAACTCTTGGGCTGAGAGCTCAGCTGAAAAATGTACTCTGCAAGAGAGACCTGGAAGGCTCAAATGGAGAGAGAAGGGAAAGAAGGATGCTGTACAAATGTGCAGAGAATTGCCCCTGCCCAGTGATTTCCAAACTCTGATGGACAGAAATACCTTGGCGAACAAGTTCTCCTCCAGCTCTGGATTTCCACTCCCTTCCCTCCCCCTGCCATACAAGGATCTCCCTTTAATTGATATGATGACTACTGTGGCTTTTAGTGAGAGACACACATTAGGAGATATACTGTAACATTAAGAAGTCATATTATATCAAATGCTGTTTCATAAAAATATACACCATTATTAATTCATGCCAGAAACCAGTATATAAACCTTATCATATTAAACACATTAGTTTTTTTAAAACTTCCAGGCTACAACCAGGATCCTTGCCAAGCAAATCATGAGCATGTCTAGACCATCATACAGCATCATTTATTTTAGAATTGTAAAACTTAAAGTTGGAAAGTACTGCAGTATATAGTAATAGAGGAACAAAAATTCTGCAGAAACTTTTAGTTAGGCAAAAGAAAGATTTTTTTACCAACTCTTGTTTAAATATTTGATAACTTTAAAAATGTCCCTTGGGAGAGATGCAAAACTCTAATGCAGACCTTGTGACAGATCATATAAAAAGACAGATTTCTTAGTTCAACAATGAAGAATCACTGTAAGAAAAATACTTTCGCTCCATCCACCATCATTTTCGAAGCACAAAGAAAGACTTAATGAGTTGAATTGGTCAATACTACAAATATTTCAGGGTATATAATAAATTTGAGGAAGTATGTACATAAATCTCTTTAATTTCTAATACAAAGCATTTAAAATAAACGTTTAAAGGGAAATAAATGTTACTCTTTAAAATGTAAAATTTTAAGGTCAAGGTCAACTACCTATAGTATAGTCTGTTGTAATCAAATATGAATAATCTGAAAGAATCATTTGATTAATAAGAACAGCATTATTTAGAGATTCAGAGAAAAAAATTCTTAGACAATTATATATCTAAATGAAATTATGCTTATCAAACACAAATTTTTTTTAGGAATGCAAGGAAAGCCAAAATGTTCAATGTCCTGGTTTTTATTTATTGGATGGATGATTTGAATATTATCTAATTATCGGTTGGGTTAATTACTGCAAAAATTTTAGAAATGTCTGACTTCATTAAAAATTGAATTAGCTTCTATTTATAGACATTTTCTAGAAAACATAAAGTGAAAACTAAATGCTACTGAAAAAAGTCCATACCTGATTTTCAAGTAATCAACAATAGCATTAGCTTGTTTTACATCAAAGATATTCCATTCCTCATTTTTTTGTGAATGGGATGGTCCTATTTCAGCCATAACTTCTCTGAGCCATTTTATGCTGTCTTCTAAGGACATATGCAGTGCTGAAATAAAATCCAAAGAAGTCTAAAGCATTATTTTCATAGATGTTTTAGCAACAAATTAACCCAAGACGTCCTTAATGTGTAACAATTCCATTTTTCAGTATTTGTGAGGACAAATGGTAAAACTATTGTTGTTTGTTTATGCTAATAATTACATTTTATGTAAAAGAACAGGAGCTTACACACCCAACAACTGTAAATTACCTTAATGCTATACAATTGTCTAAAGAGTTTGTTTCCATTTTAAGATGCAAAAAAAAAAAAGAACCCTCAATATATCTAAAGATTACTTTAGAATGGAAAAGAAAAATTTTTTATGATCTTAGATTAAGAGTATAGATAGAAACGACACAAGGTTCGTTGGATTAGCTGGTAAGGAAGGCCTACTAGGTAGACTCAGCCACTGTAGACAGCAGAACCAAACCCAGAGCTGAAAATGTAAATGAGCAGAGTCAACTAACACTCGGCTTTAGTTGATTGTTACCATGTGGGAATTTGGGCCTGAAGATTTTCAGTGGATGCCAGAAATATGGATTTTTATGTAAAAATCAAGATTTTTTTTTCTTTTCCAAGCTACAGACATAACTTATGTAAGCTGTTTCTCAAATTTATGCCTGATGGTGGTGGTGAGAGCCAGATGACAGTGCAAAAAGAGTGACACTGACACTACTTTGCCACCATTACCAAAAATAAACAAGTCAATGATTGTGGTCTATTCTTTCACAATTAAAAGCAAACAAACAACAAAGCAAAACTATCTTCTAAGGCATCTGTCTAGTTGAAAAAGAAGTAGGTAAGTGTCAAAAGCCTTGGACTTAAATTTTATAATGTGTATAATACAAATATTAACCTCCATCTTCTTTTCATATTTTTACTTGTGGCAGACAAATATTATTTACAACACACACACACAGCTCCCTGCATCCTGAGGAGAATCCAGGTAACTGGAGTGTCCAAACTGTCCTTTGCTGACAAGTGAGGGGTGTATGGACACGAGACCGAACAGCATGGAGGGGGGAGAGTTGAAAGGTTCTAGCAAAAACAAGGTTGGATTGGTTGCTTGGAGGAGGTGATTGTCAGCTGGTGGCCAGGATGAGGGCCTGGGGGAGAACTGTGCTGAACGATGTGAATCCCACCTTCCCAATCCCAACCAAACTTCTGTCTCTCTTAGGAGACCATTAGTAAACTTTCCACGTCTTGTTAATGGGGTGGCTTTTTCAGGGAGGTAGAAGGGGAGAGTGCAGAGGAGTTATGAGAACACAGGCTGATTGTTAGATCCAATTATTTCTGGGTTACATAGCTTTTCTTTCTGAGATATAAGTGCTAGGTTCCCAAATTACTAATAAAATGACAGTAAAGTAATTTAAAATTTTGGAAGACACTATAAACACCAACTTGTAATTTGTTTAGTCTAGATTCTTTTCTATGTGTAAGAATTAGAAAAGAAGCATAAAACTATCACAATTAAAATCTGGTTTAATGAATGACAATTACTCTAATTCTCATGGTCTCCTTCCAGATCCTGTTTTATGTCTGTCAGATACATAGAATTATTACTGGATAACTAGGCTTTCCTGTATCATTCTAAGTGGAGTTCAATTATTACTGAACATTTCTTTTTCTTTTTTTTTTAAATTTATTTATTTTTGGCTGCATTGGGGTCTTCATTAACGTGCGCAGGCTTTCTCTAGTTGTGGTGAGCGGGGGCTACTCGGTTGCGGTGCACGTGCTTCTCATTGTGGTGGCTTCTCTTGTTGCGGAGCACGGGCTCTAGGCGCACCGGCTTCAGCAGTTGTGGCTTTCAGGCTCTAGAGCTCAGGCTCAGTAGTTGTGGCGCACGGACTTAGTTGCTCTGCGGCATGTGGGATCTTCCCGGACCAGGGACTGAACCTGTGTCCCCTGAATTGGCAGGAGGATTCTTAACCACTGCGCCACCAGGGAAGTCCCTATTTCTTTTTCTATGATAAACTTCTTTTGAAAATAGTAAGAGTAATTTCAGAAATGAAAAATCTGTTGGATAAAAGCAATTAAGAAATGAATGGATTAAAATCTGAATCATTTTATTAATAAAATGGTATTAATTAGAAATGCAGAGAAAAAATTTAGATGATTCTAATTCTAGATGTGATTATACTTATCAAGCACAAAAATAAATTTATATTACTCTTTCCTTATGCTAAAATATAACTGATTCTTTAAAACTGTTTTTCTATGTCTAATGTCTTTCTACAGATAATGGCTTTAAAAATTAGGAAAGTTATCATTTCACTTATCTGACTGAAATGTTTGCCCTTTTAAAAATCACATTTAGTGATGTGATTAAAATATGAAAGACTAAACCAATTAAATACTAAGGGCTATTAGAAATAAAATTTATCCTTGAAAATTTAGGGTAATGAAAGAACATACTATACTTATAATTAGCTGGAAGATTTAGATTGGTACCTCATAACTGCCATTTACTAGCTAGGTGATCTGAGTTTCATTTTCCTTATCTGTGAATGAGAATAATACCAATTCTCAAAATAATAGTGCTGTTGTGAAGATCAAATACGGAATGCATGGGAAACTTGGTAAACTGAAAAGATACATATACATTACATGTATATAGTGCTTTCTAGAATTCAGCCCAAAGCCAGGCACATCTCACGTAGTCAGGAGGATGGGCTCTCGCTCTCTGGGGTTCAGATTTAACCTCTCTGAATCTCATATATTCTTCTCATATTTAAAATGAGGAGAATAATGGAACTATCTCATAAGACTGTGCATGAATTAAGTGCAAAAGTATTTGGAAAGCAAATGGCACTGTGAGTGACACAAGTTAATTCTATATAAATGTTAATTATTATTATTATTATCATTATTATCATCATCATTCCTGTTTGGAGGAAAAATGATTCAACTTCATAGAACTAAAAAGCATTCTATGGTTATTTACCAAATTCATGTTATATAGAGGAGAATCAATCTTGGCCCATTGACCTAGATAGAGGCCAAATACCCAGTCTAATACTCTATATCCTGTCCTTAGTCAGGCCCTGGAAAAACGGAAACTCAAAATGTATATTGTTAAGGGACTTCCCTCGTGGTCCAGTGGTTAAGACTTCGCCTTCCAATGCAGGGGATGCAGGTTCGATCCCTGATCAGGGAGCTAAGATCCCACACGCCTGGAGGCCAAAAAATCAAAACATAAAACAGAAAGCAATATTGTAACAAACTCAATAAAGACTTTAAAAATGGTCCACATCAAAAAAAAAAATCTTGGGGCTTCCCTGGTGGCGCAGTGGTTGAGAGTCTGCCTGCTGATGCAGGAGACGCGGGTTCATGCCCCGGTCCGGGAAGATCCCACATGCCGTGGAGCGGCTGGGCCCGTGAGCCATGGCCGCTGAGCCTGCGCCTCTGGAGCCTGTGCTCCGCAACGGGAGAGGCCACAACAGTGAGAGGCCCACGTACAGCAAAAAAAAAAAAAAAAAAAAAATCGTTAAAAAAATATATATACTGTTAAGATAACTGTACAAATTCTACGTTCCATAATCTTTTAGTTTGATCTACTTTGATTCCATGGGTTGTCTGCAGAATATCTTGTGGATAATGTAGCACAATCTGAGACAAGGGATAGATCGGAAACCAAGTCAGTATAAAGTAACAGTCCCCACACTAGAATTTTATTAGTTAACTGTCGGCCACACTACAGCTCACAGCACAAACTGTGCTCTTCGGTGCTTTTTCTATGAAGATGTTGCCGGATGGGATGGGAGTGCTCACTATGTGCTCAGGACTCCACCACCTCTTAGTTTAAGTATAAACATACTTTACCTCCTTCCCTGGCACACTTGGCTAAGATTACATTCATTCCTGATGGTAACTATAACCTTGTTAGGTCAAAAGGTTTGAGAGGATTTTTTTTTTTTTTTCTGCCAGAAGGAAAACTAGATCCCTTGCTTTTTTCTGGTTAGGTTTTACATACGTACTTTCACTCTCTCATAGTTTATGAGTACTTGGATGGATCCTGCTCTAGTTTTAAAAATTCATTTTGAACTGATATCAACAATATAAAGTTTCACATAAAAGAAATATTCATAAGTTATGTTATGGAAAACGTTTAAAATGGAAATCTCTTGTCAAATTTGTAATGTGAGATCCATGAAATTTTTCTACTTTCCTTTATTCTGTTTCTAGTTTGTGAATTCTCAGCTCAGAGGTTGCAAAGCTTAAGACTGTTCATGTCATGTATTTCTTTTTACAATTTAATTGATAGGTGACATATTCACATGGTTCAAAAAATATATGTGACAGTGTATTGTGAGAAGACTTCCTCCAATCCTGTTGTCCATGTGCCCAGTTCCTACACCCTTCGCACAGAAAATTTTATTAGTTTTTTCTGTATTCTTCCAGCATTTCTTTGTAATATATAACAAATAAAGACATAGATAAATACTAATTCTGTTTTATAAACAAAAGAATACAATTCTGCACCTTACTCTACTCAGTAACAACATATGATACCTAGAAAACCTTCCTCATTCTTTCCTTTTTTACTGCTGCACAGTATTCCAATTTAAGGATAGGTTAATCCCTACAGGTAAATTTTTAATTTTGGAGTAGTTTTAGATGTACAGAAAAGTTGCAAGAATATCACAGAGAGTCCCCATATACCTCATACACAGTTTCCCCCATTGTTAATATACCTATGGTACATTTGACACACCTAATGAGCAAATACTGTTATATTATTATTATTTAAGTTCACCCTTTGGGTTTCTTTAGTTTTTATTAAAGCCTTTTTCTGTCCTAGGATCCCCTCCAGGACACATTACATTTAGTCGTCACGTCTCCTTAGACAGCACAGTTTCTCAGATTTTCCTTGCTTTTAAAGGCTTTGACAGTTTTGAGAAGTACTGGTCAGATATTTTGTAGTATGTCCTTATATTTGGGTTTATCTGATACTTCTGTCATGATTAGACAGGGGTTAAAGGTTTTGGAGAGGAAGACTACAGTGCCATTCTCATCACATTATATCTAGGATACTGCTATTTAACCTGGCTCATCACTAGTGGTGTTAGCCTTAGTCACCTGGCTGAGGTTGTATCTGTCAGGCTTCTCTACTATCAAGTTACTATTTTTCCCCCTTTCCATACTGTCCTCTTTGGAAGGAGGTTTGCAGCCCTCACTTAAGGGGTGGGGAATGGTGTTCAACTTGTTGAGGGTGAAGTATCTACATAAATTATTGGGAATTTTACATGGGAGATTTGTCTATTTTACCTCAGTTAATTATTTATTCAATCATTAATTTCCATCAGTATGGATTCATGGATGTTAATTTTATACTTTGGATTATAATTCAATCCTATGTTATTTCGTTCAAATTATTCTAACTTCGGGTACTGGGAGCTTTTTCAGTCGGCTTCTCTACTTCTTTGACATACCCCCATCATTCTGGTTTTTTGGCACTTTCTTTTGGCCACTACACGATACCCCCAGGCTCACCTTTTATGATCCCTGCTCTAGGTCTACAGTCAGCCATTTTTCTAAGGAGTCCTGGTTCCTTTTCTTGGAGAATGAAATTATATTCCAAGAACTGGGTCCTGGGTGGTATGCTCACTGCCACTGGATGTCATTTGCTTTTTGGCCCTCTTTGTGAACAGAGCTAAGAAGTATGTGTTTACACTTAACTCTACAACTATTCATCTGTATATCTATTAAGTTAAACAAGAATTCACACTGATGTTTTCAGTTGGTGTGTCTAATCTTTTGCTTTTTCAAACATTACTGCAACTAATGACTTTACATACATGTCAGGTTACACGTGTGCCAGTGGATATGTAGGCTAAATTCCCAAAAGTTGCATTGCTAGGAAGAGACAATACATTTGTCAAAGAGACAATACATTTGTAAATTTGATAGACAGCTGCTAACCTACATTCCACAAGGGGGTTTTTACTTCCATTAGACACATAGAGAATACTTGTTTTCTTACAGCTTTAACAGCTGAGAATGCTACCAAAATTTTAGTTTTGTCAGTTTGATATATGACAAATGACATTTCTGTATAGTTTTAATTAACATTTTTCTTATTATCTTTAAGGCTGAACTTTTCATTTGTTTAAGAATCATTTGTATTTCTTTAGTCATATCCTTGGCATACTCTTCTATTGTACTATTGGTCTTTTTCTTTTTGCTTCTGCATGCTCTTTTTATATTACAGAACTTAATTGTTTGTTGATGTCTGAGAGGCAATGTTTTTCCCAGTTTCTAATTCTTATTTTATTTTGATTCTGGTATATTTTCATTGCAGACTTCTGGCTTTCATATATCAAATTTAACTATCTTTGTCTTTACGGCTTCAGAATTTTGAAGCATAATTATAAAGGTCTTCCCCATCCAAGGCTATAAATAAATTAACCCATGGTTTTCTCTAACATTTTTATGGCTCCACTTATTTTACATTTAAGGGTTTGATCCATTTGGATGTATTCTGGTTTATAAACAAAGACAGGTTTGAGTCCAATTTCATTTTATTTTTTTCTTGATGGATACCCAGTTGTCCCTGTATTATTTATTGAATAATTATCTTTTCACCACAGATTTGAAATGCCATTTTACCAAATACTGAATTCCAGTGATTGGGTCAACTGCTTAACTTTCTGTTGTGTTCCTTTGGTCTATTTAGAGATTCACCACTGTGTTCAAATACTTGAGATTTTATAACACTACTACTAGTACTACTAGTACTACTACTACTAAGAGATGCTAAAGCTTGTTACACTTTTAAAAGACAGTTTTTCTGGCTATTCCTATTTTTTTATTTTCCACATTTTTTTGTTAGAATCACCTTGCCTAGTAACCCACCCCTAGGCAAAAACATTAACAAAAAACTGTTGGCATTTTTATTGGCATATTCATATTATAAATTAACTTGGTAAGATTTAGCATTTTTATGATGTTAGGTCTTTCAAAGAACATTGTAAGTTTTTTCCAAATGTTAAAAACTTCCTTTGTGGCTTTAAAATTCTTTTAAGTTTTCTTCATATAGGGCTTTTGCATTACTTTTTTTAAAGTTTATTCTGCATAGTTTCTATTGCTTGTTAGAGCATATATATTTTCTTTCACTAAATCTTTTATCTTTGTTTTCATATATAAATATTATTAAAAATTATACAGTGAAATTGACTTTTCCTTTTGGTGTACAGTTCTATGAACTTAAACACTTGTAAAGACCATGTAACCACCACTACAATTGTGATACAGAACAGTTATATCACCTCAAAAAACTCCCTCATGCTATCCTTTTATGTCCTCTCCTCACCCCAACCTCTGGCAAACACTGATTTGTTCTCCACTGCTATAATTGTGTCTTGTTGAGAATTTCCCATAAATGTAATGATACAGTATACAATCTTTTGAGACTGACTTCAACTCAGTATGATGCTACTGAGACGCATCCAAACTGTCATATCATGGTTCAATCACTTTTATTGCTGAGTAGTGTTCCATTGTATGGATATACCATAGTTTGTTTACCTGTTCATCTATTGATAGACATTGTTTTCAGTTTTGAGCACTTATGAATAGAGCTGCTAGGCAACATTCGTGCACAGGTTTTTGGGTGAACATGTTTTTCTTTCTTTACAGTAATGCCTAGGAGTGGGATGGATGGGATATAATATTATAAGACGCTGCCAACTATTGTCCAGAGTGGCTGTGCCATTTTGCATTTCCACAAGCAAAGCATAAGAGTTCTAGGTGCTCTGTGTCTTTGTCAGCATTTCGTATTGTCAGTATTTTTTAGTTTAGCCATTCTAATAGTTGTGTAGTGGTTTCATAGTGGTGTTTTTCTTTTCTTTGAACATCTTTATTTTATTTATTTTATTTTTTATACAGCAGGTTCTTATTAGTTATCTATTTTATACATATTAGTCATAGTGGTTTTATTTTATATTTCCCTAATGACAAATGATGTTGAACAACTTTTCAGGAGTTTATTTGCTATCCTTATATCTTCTTTGGTGAAGGGTTTGTTCAAATTCTTTGCCCATTTTTAAAATAAGATAAACTTTATTTTGGAAAAGATTTATATTTATAGAAAAATTACAAAAATAGTATTGAGAATTCCTGCATACTCCACACAGTTTCTCTTATTTTTAATATCTAACATTATCATGGTACCTTTATTTACTATTAATAAACCAATTTTGTACATTACAATTAACTAAAGCCCATATTTTATTAGATTTCCTTAATTTTTACTTAGTGTCCTTTTCTGTTCCAGGATCACATCCAGGATACCACATTACACTTGGTAGTCATGTCTCCTGAGGTTCCCCTAGATTGATAGTTTCTCTGACTTTTGTTTTTGATAACCTTATCAGTTTGAAAAGGACTGGTCAAATATTTTATACAACATTCCTCAATTTGGGTTTGTCTGATGGTTAAACATAAGTTATGGGTTTTCATGGCTTTGTCCATTTTTAATAGGGTTGTTTGTTTTCTTATTGTTGAGTTTTGAGAGTTCTTTATATATTACAACTACAAGTCCTTTTCCAGATATGTGATTTGCAAAAATATTTTTCCCTGTCTGTAGTTTGTCTTTTCATTCTTTTAACAATGACGTTCATAAAACAAAAGTTTTAAAATTTGATGAAATCCAATTTTTTTTATGGGTCATGTTTTGGGGTTCATGTCTAACAACCTCTTGATAACTCAAGGTCATGAAGATTTTCTCCTATGTTTTCTTCTAAAAGATTTAGTTTTATATTTTAAATTTATATCTCAGCCATTTAGATTTAATTGTATCAAGTGAACAGTTCAGGTTGAAGTGTATTTTTTTCAAAATAGATGAGCAGTTGTTCCAATAACATTTATTGAAAAGGCTACCTGGTTCCACTGAATTGCTTTTGCATATTTATAAAAAAAATCAGATGACCATTTTTGTGTGAGTCTATTTCTGAATTCTGTCTTCTGTTCCATCAATTTATGTGTTCATCTCTTCACTAATTCCACACTGACTTCATTACTGTAACTTTATAGTAATTCTTAAATTGAGTGGTAAGACAGATGCAGCTTTACTTTTATTTTTCATAAAAATTTTAGCTGTTTTAGGTCCTTAGCCTTTCCATATAAATTTAAAAAATCAATGAGTATGTCTAGAAAAAAATCCTGCTGGGATTTGGATTGATACTGCATTAAATCTACAGATCAATTTAGAAGACCTCTTTACCATGTGGAGACTTCTAATCCAAGGACACAGTATGTTTTTTCATTTGTTTAGGTTTTATTTCTTGTATCATCATTTTAGCATATAGATTGCATATATTTTGTTACATTTATACTTAAGTACTTCTATTATTTTTTGAGTTATTGTAAATGATATTATCTGTTAAAATCTTGGTAACCAAAGTACATTGCTAGCATACTGAAATACAACTGACTTGTGTGTTTTGACCTTATTCCTGCAACCTTGCTAAACTCATTAGTTCTAGGAATTGTTTTGATTCTGTGTAATTCTGTATATACAGCATCATTTCATCTAAGGACAGGGACTGCTTGATTCCTTCCTTTCCAATCTGCATGTGTTTTATTTCTTTTTCTCACCATACTGCACTTATTGCTAAGACTCCTATTCTTATGTTGAATAGGAGTGGTGAGAGAAGACATTCTTACCTTGACCCTGATCTTATGGGGAAAGAATCTGGTCTTTCTACCACTAAGTATGATGGTGGCTTTTTTGTAGATGTCTTTTATGAGGTTGACAAATAACACTTCTTTTCTTAATTTTCTGACTTTAAAAACATAATGAACGGATGTTGTATTTAGTCAAATGCTTTCTCTGCATGTATTTACATGATCATGTGTTTTTTCTTCTTTCAACTATTTACATTGATCAGATTTTCAATACTGAACCAGCACTGAATTTCTGGGATAAAGCCCAACTGGTCATGCATATTATTCTTCTTATAAATTGCCTGATTCATTTTGATGACATTTTGTTGGGAATGTTTTTTATGTTCATTAGGGATAGTGCTCTCTAATTTATTCTCCTTCTCCTATCCCTACTCCTCCACCTTTCCTCTACTTTTTCTTCTCCTTCTCTTTCTTCTCCCTCTCCCCTCACCTCTCCTTCTTTTCTCTTTCTCTTTGTCAGGTTTTGGTATGAAGATAATTTTAGCCTCATAAAATGAGTTAGGAAGAGTTCTTTCCTCCACTATTTCTGGAAGAGGTTATGTATAATTGGTGGTATTTCTTCATTAAATGTTTAATAGAATTTTCCAGTGAAAACATCTGGGACTGAAGAAGTTTTTCCAGAAGTTTTTAGCAACAAACTCTATTTCTTAAATCATTATGGGAATTTCAGGTTGTCTGTTTCATCTTGGGTGAGTTTTGTTAGTTTGTGGTTTTTGAGAATTGGTCATTTTCTTTTTGTTTTCTAATGTATATATATAATTAGCATTCTCTTAATATTCTGTTAATGTCTGCAGGATCTTTAGTGATACCGCTTTTTTATATCTGATAATGATAACCTGTGCCTTCTATCTTTTTTCTTAGCTTTGCTTCATGTTTATCAATTTTATTGATCTTTTCAAAGATCCTGATTTTTGTTTCACTGATTTTTCTCCATTGTTTTTCCATTTTCAATTTCATTGATTTCTGTTTGTTATTTCTTTCTTTTCTGCTTGATCCATGTTCTTTTTTTCTGGCTTCCTAAAGTTTAAGCTTACTCATTTTAGACTGTATTCTTTTCTAATATAAGCATTTACTGATAGAAACTTCCCTCTTATCATTGGCTCAACTGCATCACACAAATTTTCATGTTTTATTATCATTTACTTAAAAAATTTTTCTAATATCTGTTGAGACTTTCTCTTTGACTCATGGACTGTTAAGAACTGTGCTGTTTAATATCCAAGTATTCAGAGATTTTCCTGACATATTTCTATTATTAATTTCTTGTTTAATTCGATTATGGTCAGAAAATATATTTGTATAATTTCAATTACTTTACTTTATTTACTTATTTATTTTTAAACATCTTTATTGGAGTATAATTGCTTTACAATGGTGTGTTATTTTCTGCTTTATAACAAAGTGAATCAGTTATACATATACATATACATATGTCCCCATATCTTTTTCCTCTTGCATCTCCCTCCCTCCCACCCTCCCTATCCCACCCCTCTAGGTGGTCACAAAGCACTGAGCTTATCTCCTTGTGCTATGTGGCTGCTTCCCACTAGCTATCTATTTTACATTTGGTAGTGTATATATGTCCATACCACTCTCTCACTTTGTCCCAGCCTACCCTTCCCTCTCCCCGTGTCCTCAAGTCCATTCTCTAGTAGGTCTTTGCCTTTATTCCCATCTTTCCCCTAGGTTCTTCGTGACCATTTTTTTAAAATAAGATTCCATATATATATATGTGTTAGCATACGGTATTTGTTTTTCTCTTTCTGACTTACTTCACTCCTACCTAAGGACACAAAAGACCTGTATGCAGAAAATTATAAGACACTGATGAAAGAAATTAAAGATGATACAAATACATGGAGAGACATACCATGTTCTTGGATTGGAAGAATCAACATTGTGGAAATGACTATACTATCCAAAGCAATCTACAGATTCAATGCAATCCCTATCAAACTACCACTGGCATTTTTTCACAGAACTAGAACAAAAAATTTCACAGTTTGTATGGAAACACAAAAGACCCCAAATAGCCAAAGCAATCTTGAGAAAGAAAAACGGAGCTGGAGGAATCAGGCTCCCGGACTTCAGACTATACTACAAAGCTACAGTAATCAAGACAGTAAGGTAATGGCACAAAAACAGAAATATAGATCAACGGAACACGATATAAAGCCCAGAGATAAACCCACGCACATGTGGTCACCTTATTTTTGATAAAGGAGGCAAGAATATATAATGGAGAAAAGAAGCTCTCTTCAATAAGTGGTGCTGGGAAAACTGGACAGCTACATGTAAAAGAATGAAATTAGAACACTCCCTAACACCATACACAAAAATAAACTCAAAATGGATTAAAGACCTAAATGTAAGGCCAGACACTATCAAACTCTTCGAGGAAAACATAGGTAGAACACTATATGACATAAATCACAATGAGATCCTTTTGACCTACCTCCTAGAGAAATGGAAATAAAAACAAAAATAAACAAATGGGACCTAATGAAACTTAAAAGCTTTCCATACGACCCAGCAATCCCACTACTGGGCATATACCCTGAGAAAACTATAATTCAAAAAGAGTCATGTACCAGAATGTGCACTGCAGCTCTATTTACAATAGCCAGGACATGGAAGTAACTTAAATGTCCATCAACAGATGAATGGATAAAGAAGATGTGGCACATATATACAATGGAATATTACTCAGCGATAAAAAGAAACGAAATTGAGTTACTTGTAGTGAGGTGGAGGGACCTAGAGTCTGTACAGAGTGAAGTAAGTCAATTACTTTAAATTTAAGGTTGTTTTATGACCCAGGATACAGTCTACCTTGGTGAATGTTCCATACACACTTGAAAAGAATAACTATTCTGTTGTTTTGGGGTGTACTGTTCTCTGAATGTCAATTAGATCCAGTTAGTTAATGTTGTTTTTCTTTTGGTTTACCCTGTTTGTGGCCTAGTCAGCATCGTGAATTTATAGGCTTATGTCTTTTGTTAAATTTGGGAAGTTTTCTTGCATTGCTTCTTCAAATGTTTGTTTAGCACTGTAGTCTTTCTCATTTTGGGACTCTGATGATATGTATATTAGAACTTGCATTGTCCCACAGGTCCCTGAGGTTTTGTTCATTTGCTTGCCAGTCTTTTTTTCTTTGTATTGTGCAGACTGGATAATTTCTATTGTTCTATCTTCAAGTTCACTGATTTCTCCATTCTGCTATTGATTCCATCCAGTGAGAATTTAATTTTGGTCACTGTATAATTTGGTTCTAAAATTTTAATCTGTTTCTTCTTTATACCTTCCATTTCTTTCATGATTCTTTATATTTTAACATTTGTTTCAACAATGTGCATAACTTTTCATTTAAGATCTTTTGTAATAGCTATTTTGAAGTCTTTGCCATATAACCTCCATATCTACTTCATCTTATTGTTGGCAATAATAATATTATTATTTTCCATGCAAGTTGATATTGACATTGTTCTCTGCCCAGTAATTTTGGCAACAGTGTTAAAAGAATATGTTTTGAGACATGTAGTACTCAAAGATTCTACAAATATTCGTGTATGAGGAAAAAAACAGCCAAAGTCTGTCTTTTTGATGATTTACTAATAATTCTCTTTTGGAAGGTTGTAGTTCAACAACTGAAACTGAAACAATGTTATATTATTTATCAGGTCTCTTAATAAAATATGTATTTTTAATTGTAATACTGGAAAAGACTGAATTCTCAGGACTAACTATCTGAGACTTCAGTTTTTGTGTTAGTTCTTATGTGCAGGATAATTTGAAATCAGTCAGTTAATATCATACAATTTTTTCATTATCAATTATAATTATTTTTTTCTTCTATTGGTACAGTTATTTATGTTTAACATGGCACCCATACCTAAGTAAAAGCAAAGATGAAATTCTCCTATTTGTAGAGAAGGAAAATAATGATTTCTTCTCCTCACATACAAGAACTACCAATTTTTCCCTTGTTAAGGGTGATGAGGAGCAGGAAGAACACGTAGGGCAGAAGTGCCTTCTCTACTAATTTTGCTGACTCACTTAATATTTCCCCTGCATCTGTATAGTTAGAAATTGATACATAGAACAGAATAAGCTTTTTGTGACCAAAAGCCATGCATAAATTTTACTAGGATGATGGTGACAATTCTTTAGGGGTGACAAGGTCTTCTACCTGCCCAAATTAAAAAAAAAAGAAACTAAAAACAAGCAAACAACCAAAAAGAAAAGAAGAGACAAAAAGGAAGGAAGAAGGAAGGAAGGAAGGAAGGAAGGAAGGAAGGAAGGGAGGGAGGGAGGGAGGGAGG
>NC_041233.1:14402767-14492398 GCF_002837175.3 Physeter macrocephalus | reverse complement strand
GAAGGAAGGAAGGAAGGAAGGAAGGAAGGAAGGAAGGGAGGGAGGGAGGGAGGGAGGAAGGGTGGAAGAGAGGAAGGGAGGGAAGGAAGGAGGGAGGGAGGAAGGAAGGAAGCTGTCTCCCATAGACACAAGCATGTCTTTCAACTGAGTCAGAAACACCTTTACGTTTATTGTGCTCAAGGTCTTTTGATTATACACTCTAAGATTGAAGTTCTAGTTCTTCCACTTCCCGGCTATGCAACTTTGTTCTCTGGACTGCTTGCTCAACTCTGAAATAGTGATTACGATACCTCCCCTGCAGGAGTTGTTCTGCATTCCATAATGTATGTTAAAGATTAGAACCAAACATACGGCCTAGCGCAGACTTGGCAATAAATAAATGATAGATTTCTTTCTTTTCCTCCTTCCAAGTAGCAATTCTGTTTATTCTCAAACAAAAGTCATCACATTTAAAATTGCTCCAAGGAAGAATTTCCAAATTTCCTGTAGAACTCATTTCAATTTTATGTAAGAAAAAAAGTCACAAAATATAAGTGTATGTGAATAATGTCTATTTCATGGGGTTTTGATATTGACCAAAGTACCTCCTCTTAACAGTAATCCTGAGATATCCCAATAATAATTACAGGTAAGATGAGATGAAAACAGCTCAAAAATTGAAAAAATATCTAGATAAATCTGAGCTACTTGACATTTTGGGGCTGGATGGCACTAATAAGATTTCAAAACAAAAGTAACATGTCTGGTAAATTAATTACTATGAGAACTTTAGCCTTGTTAAGTATTATTTGAAGCTTTATAACTTAATGAAGATATGAACTATATTTTTGCTAAAAAACAATAAAATTAGGAACTTTTGCTGAAGAACATTAATTTAGACAGAAGAAGATTAATTTAGACAGTGGACCAAATTTTCTTTTCTTAAAAAAAGAAAAAATAATGTACTTACTTCTAAGATTATGAAGTAACATATCCAGTAAAGTCATAAATTTTGAATATTGAATAATAGAAAAGTCCATTCCTCTTGCCCACAAAAATCCAGATACATAATAATCTAGTAGACTGGCTTCCTTTAAACAGGTTTGAAGACTTCTGAAATTCAAAAACTTTTCCAGTTTCCTGTAACAAAAGGAAAAATCCAGATATTAAAATTGATTAAATAATGAACAGTTCCTTTTCTAAGTTTTGAAAACAGGTATTTTTCTTGAATGAAAATTCTATAATGCTCATAATCTAAAAATGTCCATGGTTATATCAAAAGCCTAAGTCAAAAATGGCATTCAAAAGAGAAACAGAGAGAGCGAGAGAGCGAGCATGCCTGCAAACTCTTATTAGTCTTCTTTCTCTACTTCTCTTTCTCCTCCCCCCTTTCTTCATTTTATCTTTGAAGTATAGTAACTTTTCATGTTTTCCTTTTCCCTCAAATTCAATGTCTTTTTCCAGGTATACAATCAAGTTTCTTTTATTTCTGACAATGTTCTGGAACTAGATTGTTAAATATTCATTCTGTTTTCTTTTTTAAAGAATTCCAATTATGTATGTTTTACTCATTTTTTTCTATAACTGTAATTTTCTCTTTGAACTTCAAAAATATTTTAAGTCAATTTCCTTTTCATTTTATATGCTTTTCTTGTTACTGTCTTCTATGTCCCTTGTGTTTTCAGCAGTGTTAATTCTCCCTTGGGCTGCTTATAAATTTCACCTCTGCGAGATCTCTCCTTTTCTACTTCTTTAAAAAATGTTTCATCACCTTTTCTTATCTCTACCTTGAATTTTTGTATCTGTCTTATGCTCTTGTGATTGCTTTGTAAGTGTTCTTAACTCATGGTAAATATTTGATCATTTTTTGTTTGTTTGTTCATGGCCATATTCTTCTGGTGTATTTTCTTTACCTGCTATTTCTTTTTTCTATCCTTCAATTTTTTCCTTGCAGTGTCTTTGTATGTAACCTCCTTGCTTAATGCTCAAACCTGGCCATATTACAAGATGTTTTCTATATGATATAATTTTATGTCAATTATTCTAGTTTTTACTCTTTTTTCAGTTAGTGGGAAAAAGGAAAAAAGTAGAATACGTTCTCTTCACTATCACATAAACAATCTATTTCTTGTAAACATGGAAAGTATCTGCTCTAAGACTGTGTATTCTGGTCTTGCTATTGTAAACAAGGGTTCTTGAAATGGCACTTCAGGGTTTTCTCCTCACCTGGGAGAATTAGTATATTTTTAAGCTTATTCTCAGATCTTCCACTATGTACATCCTCCTTGTAATTTCTCCTGCACTCCTGCTTGATCTACAGTGTTTCTGGTGGGCATCCTCACATTTTGTGGTCTGTGCTTCCAGCATCTCCTTGTTAGTAGAAATGGAATTGGCATTTCCTTGATGCTTATATGTGATTTCTGAGGGAACTGTCTGTGTGTGTGTATGTGTGTTTGTGGGTGGGTGTGGGGATGACAACTTTATACTGCCATTTACAAAAAAGTGTCCTTATTATTTACAATACTGAAATAAATTACACAATCAGAATAATGAATACAGCAAGATTAAACAAGTCTGGGAACAAATAAAGCTGATGTTGCGTTTAACTCACTCTCTAACATACATTTCATTTACAGTAGTATCTGCGTAGACCCCAACACCAAAAGTGAGATCTGAGTCTTTTCAGCCAGTCATGGTTCTCAACTCCCTTCTCATAATGCCATATAATGCCTTTCAGTATATGGCATTCTCTATAATAATTATTGATCTACAGTGAGCACTCTCCTAAATTGTTCCAGTTAATTCATAACTAATGGTAAGGTTCATTTTCTTCTGTGGCACAAAAATCAGAAGAGTAAGTAAGTAGCTTTGGCTGCTGCTGGCAGTTATTTTATAACCGTAAGAAAAATCAGTCCTAAGACTAAGCCTTACTTCTTGATAATATTGAGGACTTGAGTCAACCAACCCTGGAGTCAATCTATCTCTGAATGTCCCGTTATGTGATATTTTACATACACGTGTGTGTGTGTAAATGTGTGTATACTTTATTTTTAGGTCAATATGATCAGTTTTTTATGTTACATGCAATTAAAAGCATCCCAACTGATACATTTTGTCAAGCACACAAATCAAATGGTAGATGCAGAAATGAATGGGGAGGCAATCTGGGGAAGAAGGTTACCTCACTAGCCAGGCATCTTCCATTTGCACTGGATATCAGTCAGCAAGATTTATTTTCCAATGTTTAATGTATAATACCATTTAGTCTTAAGTAAAAGTCAGTAAGAAAATGTCTATAGTAATAAAAACTTGTGGTATTTTAATGGAATCAACAAATAGGCCAATGGAACAGATAGAAAGCCCAGAAACAGACCCAATATATATGGGAATTGGTATATGACAGAGGTAGTATTTCAAATCAGTGAGGGAAGTATGAATTCTTCAAAAATGATGCTGGCAGCATTGACTATCCACATAGAAAATAAAATACTACCTCACCCAATACATGGATTAACTAAAACAACCCCATTAGTATTTTATTCTGAATTATATTCTTTTGACTCCCTAAATTTATCTACTTTTCACTCTACTGATTTCTGCTACCTAATGTTGCTAAGGAAAAGTCCGAGGCCTGCCTGATAATTTTCCTCTCTAGGTGATTTTCTTTATCCCAGAGATGAGGTAATACATGAAGTTTTATTCTATTAAAATATTTAAATCAAAGCTTTTTTTTTTGGCAATTTACAATAAGAGTATTTGTTACATACATAGTTTTGAACAGCAACTTTCCTTATTTTATCTTCTATCAAACTTTTATTTTATGAAGTTTAAAGTATTTTTTTGTGATACACTGAGTTAGATGTACATTCTAGCATCTTCTAATTGCTTTAATATGCATTTTGAATGTTTTCTTAAATTTGTTTTCCATTACTGCCTTGATTTTCAGCAAGATAAGTTCTATATTGGATTTATTCTTTACCTTAGTTTCTTGCCTTAGTGCTAAAAGCTTCTTATTTACATATTTTATAATATCTTCTTTTATCTCTTGTTTTATGAAATCAATGCCCTCTTTAATCATCAGCTTTTGCCTAACATTTTCTTCTGTTTCCAGAAGTTACTCTTCCTTCTAAGTGTATTCTTCATCTGCATGTTATTGTTTTAATTAAATATCTGACCTGAATAGTGGCATGTGTTCCTTGGTTTACATTTTTATTTTTTCAATGTTTTATCTATATATTAATAGACAATTGCCTAAGAATAATATGGTGAAGTCTCTTTAAGTTTCCTCCACCTTCACTCTCTTTCCCTAATGTCCCCTCCATCACCTTCCATAGTACCATTTGAATCTTAACCTTCAACTTGAACTGCAGGCTAAATATTTAACATTTCTATTCTTCATTCAGTTATTTCACTCCAAAGGAAGCTACGCAGGGAGGCATTAGGAGCAAGATACTGCTATGGTTTGAATGCAAAGTTTCCATGCATTTTACTGGTAAATTTGTAAGCTTTTCCTCTGGGAATAAAGGGAGATGGAACAGGGGAGAGGGGAGAGATGGCCACAGATGTAGCATGAGAGAATGTAAGGAAAGAGAAAGATGCTTAATAGTGATTTAGGAAGTTTTGCTATAGTGATAGGTGATGCAACTACCTACTTTGTCTCACCAAAAATTTCAGTAAAAATATTACATTATTCTTGCCTGCTCTTGAAATTGGAGTGCCTTTTATTTTTTAAATATGATGACATGCAGAAATAAGCCTTAAGGCAAGAGCTGAACAGCTCATGGAAACCAATTATAGAAAGGTTATTAAAAGATCTCTCCACCTTACTTCTGTGTTTAAATAGTTATTTTCAATTTGGTCCCTATCCTTTTTTCAAAAGGGATTTGGGTGGATCTGTAAATAAAATCAGGGTTACATTAAAACATGAATCATAGATAGTAGTTAGGAAATGATGAGAAATGTACCCAGACATTTAACTTTGCTTGAAGTGTATTCCAGAAATATATTTTAATGATACTTTAATGTTTCATTTGGTTGGTTGCTTTTATGCAACAAAATTTTTAAAGGTAGGGAAATGTGCTAATGTCCCATAATTTATTTTAGTAGGTTTATAACTTTGTAGACTGTATGATTTTGGCATACTTTTGCCACTTGGTGACGGGATACCTCAATTATATTTCTGTCATTTTGAAAGGTATATAATCCCCATTTATAATAATGCTATTTTAAATGGAAAATGAATGACTGACTACAAATAATTCAGGATTACTGCTACAAAAATCATGTAAAAAAAACTCAAGAAAATTACTTTTCAAAGAAATGGCTCCTGACATAACACTGGTGTCATTTATCCAAAATCGATGCCCTAAAATTTGAGATTACTTCAGGTGAATTCTATTAATGAGATGGTCATAGGCACATCCTAAAAGAATGACCTTTTAGGTCAACCTGCTGTTAAACCTGGTTGTTTCTATACAGCTAACTTCTGTATCACCCTCTGTATCATTTACTTTCTTCTAGACCTCACCTCTTAGAGATTAAAAATACTTTTAGAATTTAGATATTTAACAAAAAAGAGAGCCAGTAATTGAAAAAGAGAAAAAGATTGTCACAAAAGATGGTCATACACAGTACAACTTAAGATGTGATGAGAAATGCACAAGTCTAAAAAGCGTTTGTTTGCAATAAATTTTATTTAATATTAACTGCATTTAATATAACATCTTGTATTTATTATTTAATACAAATAAATTATAAACTATATTAAATATATGTCATTTACATCGTATTAATCTACTATCTGCCTAGTTTTAAATACCTATTTTTTGCATTTCAATGACCAACAACATTTGGGGTTACCAAGAAATCGAAGATAATAGTTACTTGAAGCTTAATCAGTGATATTAATACAATAAATGCATTTTTCTAATCAATTCTGACACTAAAAAATAAGAATTCCCAATGAGCATTCATTTCTATAAATCTGGTAACAACACCATGAAATTCTTAAACCTGTGAAATTTTTAATTGACTAATACTTCTAAAAATGCAGATAGTAAGTAGTATGACCAAATCACAGTTCACCAGGATTTCCAGCAGGATTTGAAGGCAGTGGAGGTGAAGAGCATTTCAGGAAAATGCCTGTCAGTGTCATTTGCCTGCTCTTAATATGCCTTCCCTTCTCAAATCTCTCTTCCAGCAAGACATCTGTCATATTTCCTTCTCAGCAGTAAATCACCTCTATTCCATAATATTTGTAAGATTTGCAAATGATAACCACTGACAAAGTCATTTTCCATTTGCCCATTATGGTCGACAATGCCCTGCTTACATCCAGACGACTGGCCTACAGAAATCTTACCCTGGAACATTACAGTCCAGAACATCATCACCTCGTCCCCACACTCCACACATTATAACTGATCAGGCTTCCATTATTAGAGTGAGATAATTTTTAAAATGAATGATTACTAAAAACACCTTTTCAGAATTTGTGTGGTGGATATATCTGAGTATATATTAGAGTTCTAAGTAAATGATCTACTGTAGAAATCAATGGCCTTAAGAATAGGATGTACGTATATTAGAACAGATGCCTATAAATTCAGTTATATTCACATATTTAAGCAAAATGTATGAGATTAGAATACTTAGCATAGCTTCATATCCAATAAAAATCACAGGTGGATGGCTAATATTCAGGATTTCCAAAATTATAAAATGTATTCTCTATTAATATTACAGAAAATACATCTTACTCTTGTCATGATGAGAAAGAAGACCTAAAGGTTCTTGTGCATACTGACAGTTTTACAAATGAAACAGAAAAGAAGATGGCATATGCTAATGGCTGCTTTTAACAATAAATCCCTATTCTCTGTTAAGATTAGCAAGTTGGTTGAAAGCCATTTCTCCCGTAAAGAAGACTGCTGAGCAGTGGAAAAAGTCAGTTGTTTGAGAATTTTTGTGCTCCACAGTCCAGATATATATATCTGTGCAAAGTATAATAACAAATATTTTGGAAAAAGGTTTAAAATGTGTAATAACATATCATGACCATTTATAGATGCAGAACTAGAACTGTTCCATATTTGGTTGTAAAATTCAAGTACTTACTGTTGAACTCCATCTACATCCTCTGCTAGCATTTCGGTGATCTGGGCAACTGAAAGAAAATCTGGACACAAAATCTTTTCATGCTCCTGGAATTCAGTATCTTTCTACCAAAAAAAAATGTAGAATAAGTTATTTCAATCACATTTCACATATTAATCCCAATGATATCAAAATTTGTTCTTACTTTTGTCTCACTGCTATCGGGAAAAAATTTGAAAACAACAGTCTCCTAGATAATCTCTTTTCCTTTCCGTCTTTAAGTAATGGTACCTCTCTTCTGAAAAGCTGAATGGTTAGTCAACCTGTTTTTTGTGCGTATTTAAAACTGGGTGGGGTGATGGTTTTCAATTAACAAACATTTTTGAATATCTATATATTCCTCATTGAACTTGGGGCACAAGAGGAAGCAAAGACAAGTAAGAAAGACTTGCTACCCTCAAGAAGCTTAACATCTTGTGGAAGGAACAAACTAAAAGTGACTTTAAAACAAGAAAACAGAATAAGTGAGCCATAATAAAGATGTCATTCAGTCTAAAGGAAGGAAGGGACAAGGAAAGTCTACAGAGAGAAATAGCCTTTGCGAGACTTAGCATGGATAATGTCCCAGGTGAATGACTCAGCAACACCAAGGTGATAAAGACAGGACAGTTGGGTACTGGTTCTGTAAATATAAAGTAGTTCACAGTGGTGCCTAGGACACACACAGGGGACTAGTTGGACCTAAGTGGAAGGTGATGTGCATTGGAAAAATATCACAGGAGATCTTAAATAATTTAATAAAGATTTACTGAGTGATTACAATACACAAGATACTGCACAAGGCACCATACATATTTTAGACCATGGTTGGTTGAAGAATGACAGGCTGAAGAGTTTGTTCTTTACAGGCAATAAGGGACCGTGAAGTTTTTGAGCAATGAAATGACAAAACTGTGCTTTAATGAAGGGTACTCTGTAGCAGGGTGAAGAACAAAAAGGAAGAGTTAAATGAAAGGTTGTTAGAACAGTTTAGGAATGAGGCATTGGTCTGCACTGGGCTCCTAGCAGTGTGCAGAACAGAAAGGAATAAACACAACATATTACATTTGGGGGACTAAAAGAGGGAAGAATGAATGGAGAGGCTGAGTGTCTGAAATAGGTGACTAGAAGAAAAACGTGTTGATACTCAGGGCCTCCAACAGCACATATGCCACCTTTGTGTGAACTAGACAAAGGCATCCTCTCTGGGTGGAGGAAGTACTAAAAGGCTTAAGGCTGACGCAGGCCTGCACCCAAGTGCACCACTTGTGAACAGAGTATAGTTTCAGCTCCTGCTCAACCCTCAGCTGAGTCCTTTTGTTCAGAGTACAATCTGTAAACGCATATGAGACACCCATTACACCAACAGAAATAAGAGTTTTGAAAGATGATGCTAGTTTTACGAAGGCAAGATGATGAATTTGGTTTCAGTGGTTGAATTTTTGGCAGAATATACATAGAAGAAAGAAATGTTTAGAGGTTAATTAGAAATGCTAGAGTCAAGAAAGGTCAAGTTTACGGATGTTGGTTTAGGAGTCACTACAAGTATGAGAATGGATGAAACTGCCCAAAGCTACAGCATGAAGAGAAGAGCTGTGAATGGGGGATGGAAAAGAAGACTGAAAAAGAGATAAGACACCAGTAGCTCCATGAAAATAAAGGATTGTGAGATTTACGCCAGCCAGAATGGCCATTATTAAAAAGTCTACAAATAACAAATGCTGGAGAGGGTGTGGAGAAAAGGGAACCCTCCTCCACTGTTGGTGGGAATGTAAATTGGTGCAGCCACTATGGAAAACAGTATGGAGGGTCCTCAAAAAACTAAAAACAGAGTTGCCATATGACCCAGCAACCCCACCCCTGGGCATATACTCAGAAAAAAATATAATTCAAAAAGATACATGCACCCCTATGTTCACAGCAGCACTATTCACAATAGCCAAGACATGGAAACAACCTAATGTCCATTGACAGACGAATGGATAAAGAAGATGTGGGGTGTGTGTGTGTGTGTGTGTGTGTGTGTGTGTGTGTGTGTGTGTGATGGACTATTACTCAGCCATAAAAAAGAATGAAATAATACCATTTGTAGCAACATGGATAGACCTAAAGATTATCATACTAAGTGAAGTCAGAAAGAGAAAGACAAATACCAATGATAACACTTATATGTAGAAACTAAAATATGACACAAATCAACATATCTATGAAACAAAAAGAGACTCACAGATATAGAGAACAGACTTGTGATTGCCAAGGGGGAAGAGGGGTAGGGAGAAAAGAACTGGGAGTTTGGGATTAGTAGAGGCAAACTATTATACACAGGATGGATAAACAGCAAGGTCCTATTGTATAGCACAGGGAACTATATTCAATATCTTGTGACAAACCATAATGGAAAAGAATATGAAAAAGAATATATATATGTATAACTGAGTCACTTTGCTGTACAGAAGAAATTAACACAACACTGTAAATCAACTATACTTCAACAAAATTTTAAAAAAATAATAAATAAATTTTAGAAAGGATTGTGAGATTTGGGGGAGAGATAGGACAAATGTTTTTAATTCAACAGTTATTTAGTTTTCCATGTGAATAAGCTCCAATAAGTAAGAGTAGGAAACGTTTTGCTATAGTTAACAAGATCACATCCCAAACTTGCCTTATTTCAAGAACAGAAAAATCCCAAAGCTAATACTCATTGGTAATGAAAATCAGTTTAACGTTTGTAATTTAACATTAGCTTGTTATATTTTTATTTTTAAAAATCCAACTTAGAAATAAAATATGCTATTTTATTAGCTATCTTTTAATAATCTTAGAGTTAGCAAATTAACCTAAAGTAGGTCATACTATTAGATTATAAATTTAGTAAGAAAAAATATTTTAGTAACTAATACCTTGCACCTTGTAGGCACTCAGACACTTGTAAATCGAATTAAATGCACTCAGTTTTTAGAAAGAATAGTATTTTAGTCCATAATGTATGGCTATATATTTGTTTAAATATTTGTTAGTTACATGTATTTTTTTTTTATTATTAGCAGTAAAGTATAATTATTACTACTGTTAATCCGATTAGATTGTAAATTCCTCAGGGACAGTCATTCAATCTTTTACTTCTTTTTAGAATTCTGCAGGTCCTAGTTAGGTCAACATAGGTTGTTAATCAACTGTCTGAATTCATCTCCATCCTGTGATGACATTGTTAGATGATGGAGCATGATAAAAAGCAGGACCTGGATTTGGAGATCTCATGATGGCTTGAATATTGATGAATTCTGTGACTTACAGCAAGGCATTTGAACCTAAATTTGGATTCATGTTAAAAAACCATTCTAATATGGTTTACTACATACAAGATTGCTATCATTATTCATAATGAATAAAGATATATGTGAAAGGTACATTATATAGACATTCAGATCAATTGTATTAGATTTGAAAATTTTCTGAACAGGAGAAAATAGGTCACACAAGCACTGAAAGAGAATACAATAATCTTAATCTTTTGTACAATAATAATTCTAGCTAAGGTGCCTAATATTAGTGCCTCATTTTTTACTAAAACTTGATAGCTTAAGATAATCATCTTGTAGGAGGGTTTATCTCTGGTTTTTTGTTTTCTTTTGTCTTAAATTGAATTCCTGGACCTATTTTAAATGAGAGCTTTTCTTTTGTTTGTTTATATACTGCCATGTACCTAGAAAGGATATAAGGTGGTTAAAAATCTTTAATCTTTTGATACATACGTTCTGATTTGTAAAAATTAAAGATACAATGGAAAATTCATGAATAGGTTAACAAAAATGTAAATATGTAATTATCACTTTCTCTGTAAAATTACATCTCTGACTAGGAAAACACGTAAGCTAAACTGTACTGTAACTCATTTTATTCCACCACCTGCTGGATTTTAGCTGTTATTCCAGAAGCATTAAAATTGTAAGCCTGATATTGTCAGATAACGTTTTCTCTGAATTTTTTTCTCTAGTGTCACCTAAACTTTCCACATTTGTACATATGTCTTTCTTCTAGAATTTAAGCTTTTGGGGGCACCTTTGTATCCATCAGTGGTATGTCTTCTAAGACTCTTAATAAATGTTCACTAAAGAAAGATAGCACAGTTCACCAAAGATGCCTAAGAGGTGTTTCACAGTCTTAGAGAACAGAGAATGGTCTACAATTTCCACACTTTGAAAGGTTTTCTGCAAGCCTGAAAATAAATGAACTAAGAAACAGCGCTGTGTTGAGCCATGTTGGAGCCTGAGGCAAAAAGGAAAAATCAGTAATAGTGATGCTGTCTTTATTTAAAATTTAGATCCATTATGGATTTTTTGCATTAATTTTGGTTTTTAAAATATTGCATTAAAATATAGTTTCTCTTGACTACCGAATTTTTTGGCACCCCTCACTCACCTCACTATAGTCCTGGACCCCATAAGAAGCCAATTTAAGAAAAAAAGTAGATGAAAAAAGGATAAATAAAAGCAAGAGCTAGTTCTTTAAAATAATGAATAAAGTAGGCAAATCTTGGGCAAATGCGATTAAAGAAAAAATAAATACATGCCACATTAAATGGAAATACATTTGAAAATTACAAGGAAATGGGTGATTTCCTAGGAATATATACATAATCAAATTTGACCAAGGGTAAGGGAAGAAATGGACCTGACCAAACATGAACTAAACTGGAAGTCTACTTTTTAAAAGGTCACCATGTCCAGAAAGTTTACACTTGAAGTTCTACTGAACAATCAAGAACACATAAATTGTTATTCTAATAATTATAGACTGTAGATAATTCATTTTTTAGAAGCCAGCACAGTCTATACACAAAAACCTGAATTAGCACAAAAAGGAAATTATAAGTCAAAATCATTAATGAATTCAGATGCAAAAATTCTAGTTAAAATAATATCTTAGAACACTGAATCCAGCATTGTACTAAAAGAATAATAAGCTATTATTATGACCAAATAAGGTTAATTTCAGAAATGCAAGGACAGATTATCATTAACAAGTCTCATATACTTAAGTCAAATTAAATGATAAAATAATGATTATAAAAATAAATAATAAACAGGCATTTGTAAGGATTCAGCAGCAAAACTCTCAGTAAAATACGAATTAAAAAAAGAAAAGCTAGGGACTTCCCTGGTAGTCCAGTGGTTAAGAATCCTCTTTACAATGCAGGGGATGCTGGTTCAATCTCTAGTTGGGGAACTAAGATCCCACATGCCACGGGGCAACTAAGCCCGCGTGCCACAACAAAAGATCCTGCGCCCACAACTAAGACCCGACGCAGCCAAAAAACAAAAATAATATTTTTTAAAAAAGAATAGCTAAACATAATAAAGATTATATGCCAAAACATTATACTGAATGAAGAAACACTGATGTATTCTTATGAAAACCAGGAACTAAAAAGAGATTCTGGCTAGTAACATTATTGTAATTAAACTCACTATAGAGGGTCTAATAATATAATAAGAAAATGAAATATGTGGCTTAAATATTAGAAATGAGGAAATTAAAAAATCTTTACTTGCAGATTACATGGCTGTGCACCTAAGAAACATGACATTGGACTAACATGGTTTGAGCTAATAAGAAACTTGTAAGACGGTTAACATATAACATAAACATACAAAGGCTAACTGCTTTCCTCTGTATTAGAAACTAATTATAAATGTAAATGGCATTAAAATTGATTAAACTTGATTAAAACTTGATTAAAAATATAATAAGAAAGGTATAGTACCTAAAGAAATTTATACTTTATCAAAGTTTAATAACAAGATTTGATAAAAGAGATTTATTGGAAACCTTCAAATTAAAAAAAATTATGCTTCCCTGGTGGTGCACTGGTTAGGAATCCACCTGCCAACGCAAGGGACACGAGTTCGAGCCCCGGTCCGGGAAGATCCCACATGCCACGGAGCAACGAAGCCCGTGCACCACAACTATTGAGCCTGCGCTCTAGAAAATATAATAAGGTATAGTACCTAAAGAAATTTATACTTTATCAAAGTTTAATAACAAGATTTGATAAAAGAGATTTATTGGAAACCTTCAAATTAAAAAAAATTATGCTTCCCTGGTGGTGCACTGGTTAGGAATCCACCTGCCAACGCAAGGGACACGAGTTCGAGCCCCGGTCCGGGAAGATCCCACATGCCACGGAGCAACGAAGCCCGTGCACCACAACTATTGAGCCTGCGCTCTAGAGCCCGCGAGCCACAACTACTGAAGCCCGTGCGCCTAGAGCCGGTGCTCCGCAACAAGAGAAACCACCACAATGAGAAGCCCATGCACCGCAATGAAGACCCAATGCAGCCAAAAATAAAATAAATAAAATTAAAAAAATTAAATCCTTCCCACATTACAAGTATAATGCAATGACAATCTCAAATCTCAACTGTATCATTCTGTATCATTTTGTAACTATCGAAATCATTTTTTCAAGTTCTTATGGAAGAATACATACATTTTGAAAGAGAAAAATAGTGAGAGGGACCTTTCCAAATCAGACATTAAAGTTAAATATAAAACAGTCTGGCAGTAACACAAGAATGGACAAACTAGTCAGTGTAAAAAAATACAGAATGAAAATTCAAAAATACACATACATGTATAAATTTATACATATACATATATAAATGTTGGATTCTCTATTCTATTCCACTGACTCTTCAGCCATTCTTGTGCCCATTCATGTACATATGTAATGTGATAGCGGCAGTCAGTCCATTCTCCATCGGAAGAGAGTATGGCTTATTTATAGTAAATGAAACTGGCATAATTGATGGTTCATGTCTAGAAGAAAACAAAATTAGATCCTCATTTCAAATATACAGTACATCCATCAAAAATTAATTTTAGGGCTTCCCTGGTGGCACAGTGGTTGGGAGTCCGCCTGCCGATGCAGAGGATACGGGTTCGTGCCCCGGTCCGGGAGGATCCCACATGCCGCGGAGCGGCTGGGCCCGTGAGCCATGGCCGCTGAGCCTGCGTGTCCAGAGCCTGTGCTCCGCAACGGGAGAGGCCACGGCAGTGAGAGGCCCGCGTACCGCCAAAAAAAAAAAATTAACTTTAGCTGTGTTAAAGACCTAACTTTAGTAAAATAGAACTTTAAATATTAGAAAAAAATTGAAGATGATTTGTGCAACCTGAAAGGGAGGATGGAGTGGGGAGAAGCAGGAAATAACAATAAGATAGGAAACCCAAAGACTAATAGGAAGATGAAAGACAAGCCCAAATGTTTGTCATTACCTCCACGCCCAAGGCCAATATTTCCAGAGGTTCTAAGTGTCTGATAAATAATGCTACTGTATATTCACATTTTAAGGAATATTAGCACTGTTTTTTCAACAATATTTGGAGCAACTTTTTGGCATCCTCCTCATAGCCCTGCACAGGTTGATCTACACCATGTGCTGTAAATGGCTTCAATAAATACCTCATGAATGACATTGCAACTGCAGGAAACTGGTCATCTTGGTGCCCAAGTTGAGCCCCAAGTGTTTCTCTCTAACCTGCCAATGACGGGGCAGGGGCTATTTTCAAGGTCCATAGGGACCGCCAATGTCGAGAGAATTGTCTACGGCCTCCCCCAAACACACTGAGGCTTTTACCACAAGTGATATCATCTTTCCACTCAGGATTATGTAAGTGTCCCCTGTCCTGAGAAAGTCCCAAAGGCATTGAATAAATGTCATCTGTTAGGGGATTTGTTAACACTAAGGGAAATTACTCAAAAGAAGCAATTGGGAAATAATCATTTACATTTTCTTTTAGGTCTCTGATATGAGTTGAAGTATAGTCCTTTTACATATAATACTTAAATGATTACATGTCCCAAATAGTATTTTTGAAGATATTAAGAAAGTCAGCTTATGAACGAACTATTGATAAAAGACTGATGATTGAATTCTAAGTATTCATTTACAAACTCACTTATAAATTAACTTAGGAGCATTTATAAACTCCTTTCAGTTACAGATCTATACGTAGGAAATACTTATTTTCAGACTGTCGTCATTTCTCTGGTCTTGTGCATTTAAATAGATATCTCCCAAATGTTTAGTCTTACCTTTTACAAGGAGGCATTTACTCCCATGTTACTAAAGAAACTGGATTGTTGAATTCAGAAAGTTGGCAAAAAAAAGTTTAAGTAATATTACATAAGAAATACTTTCCTGGACCTGCATCTCATGTCTGCTTGTTCAAGGTATCTTATAGAGCAGATTTTGAGCTATGATAACTACATTCCTGGCATATGTCAGACCCTCTATAACTTCAATTAGTTACGCTATATTTTTATTGAGTGCCTACTATACGACTGGGATAATTTGTTGTTTTTATTTTAGGTACCGAGAACAAACAACAAATGGGAAACCTCAGACTATTGGAAGCTTATGCTTTATTTCCAATAGACTTGGCAAGAAAAGAAATATTTCACTACTGCTTGGCTCAGATGACTGGATGGCGCACTGGCTAAGTCAATTTGGATAAAGAATTATTAAGAAATAATACTATAAAGGACTAGGTCTTGGGGGATCAACTCAGGAAAGAATCTGACCTGAGAAGAACCTTTCAGTACCTAACTGAAAAGATGTAGCCTTGGGAACAGACACACGGAGAGAGATTTTTGCTATCTTTTCTATCTAACCCCTGAAACCCACAGTGGGCACAAATGGGTGGCAGGCAGGACTTATTCTAATGAATGACGTAACACTAAGGATCAACTGTCCACTCCATGAATTATAGGAACTCTGCTTTCATTATAATGGAAAATGGAGTTTTGACCATGCAGTGTGTTAATCTTAGTAAATGAGCACAGTTAAGTGAGTCCAAATTCCAACTTGATTTGTTCAGTTTGTTACTAACTAAAAGACTATTGATTGTCATGGGGAATACCTGCTTCTCCAAGAAGTTTACAAAAGTGCCCACTGACAGGGCTAAGATGGCAGATAATCACCTAAGGTCTATATGTATTCGTCTGACTCGTCCATTATAAAAAGTGATTATTTTTTTCCTGGATCATGGCACTTCTTCACATCTTTAAAAAGAAAAAAATTATGGGGTATTTTTTTTTCGAAGTGCAGGCTCATTAACCCCAAATTATCAGTCTTTCTTACAAAGGACATTATCTACATGGGAAACTATATATGTGGGTGTACACTGACAACTGTACATTCTCATAAGTAAGTTTTTGCATATATTTAAATAACACGATTTAATTGGGAAATTTCCTATGCCACTTTTGAAACTATATTACTTACATTAGAGATCACAAGGGAGTAACTGGGTTAGTAACCAGTTTATCACATTAAAATGTATTTTTAATGTATGCTAATTTCAAAAGGCTCATAGAAGAATCCGCATGCTTTAGTGGTCTGCACACAGTATTGGGAAGAATGGCTTGGGAATGACTTGCACATCTCTGGGCAAAGCACTGAATTCACTGGCTCTGCGTTTCCTCATTTATAAAACTGCAGCTAATACGTATCTTCTGCACAAAAGAAAATGTTATTTACACAAATAAGGAAGTTGAGCCTAGCAATGTTAATTATAACATTATTTACCTTCAGAGTCTTAAAAAAACAGAAGAAAAAACTTCTTAGGACAACATGATTGACTCAAGTATGTGAAGATTTAAACATTTTTTAGGAATATCTGGCATATATATATACATATATATATATATATATATATATTTTTTTTTTTTTTTGTGGTGCGCGGGCCTCTCACTGTTGTGGCCCCTCCCGTTGCGGAGCACAGGCTCCGGACGCACAGGCCCAGCGGCTATATATATTTTTTTTTTTTTTTTTTGTGGTGCGCGGGCCTCTCACTGTTGTGCCCCTCCCGTTGCGGAGCACAGGCTCCGGACGCACAGGCCCAGCGGCCATGGCTCACGGGTCCAGCCGCTCCGCGGCATGTGGGATCTTCCCGGACCGGGACACGAACCCGCGTCCCCTGCATCGGCAGGCGGACTCCCAACCACTGAGCCATCAGGGAAGCCCTGGCATATATTAATTAAAATCTCAGGATACAAAGCTTATGAGTAACTCAAGTTACCTAGAACCCATTTATTACTGAGAACTGGTGTTCGGAGGGGCCTGAGGAAAAATCTTTATTTTACACAGGAAACCACTGGAGGCCCAAGGACGTTAAACACTTTTCCTAAAAACAAGGGGCTGATGAGCAACTAAGCCATAACCGGAAGGTCGATTTTCCAGGCGTTCCTCCTTTGTCCCATCTCCTATTATGTATTTATTATTTAGAGAAACAGCAAAATAATAAGGGAAACACTGGCCTTCAAATATTAATCTATCCACTACCAATGAAGAGTAATTATTCCACGACAGCTTTTGAGCAACAGGAACTGTGATCATCTGAAGTGAATTAGTAGTACTATCCAAGAGTCGGGCCCATTTAAGATTGCCAGAATTCCCTTTCAAGTGCTGAGAATCCGGGGAAAAGCGCGTCCTTGTGAGGCCTTTGGGGCAACGAAGGAACCGTCCAACGGAAGGATTTCTAGTTTACACTTGAAAGCACGAGGCGCGTCGAGCAGCAGGGCTAGGGGAGCGCGGGGCGGTGGCTCCGGGACCCCCTCTCACTCCCCCGGAGCCCGCGCCGCCCGGGACCGGCTCCCAAACCCTCCGCCACTCGGGTCCGCGCACCCAACCCCCGGCGGGAGGCGCCTCCCCGGGACCAGCCTCGGCCGCGGGCAGGGGGCGGGCGCTCGGGGGTCGCGGGTACCGGGCAGGGACGGCGTACCTCCGACTCGGGCGTGGTTCCCGCCGGAGTCATCCCCGCGGGGGTCGTCCCCCCGGGAGTCGTCCCCACAGACGCCGCCATGATCCAGCCGCCGCACGGCGGCCCCTCGTCGCCGGGGCAACCGGGGCGGGGCCGGGGTCGCTGGGCTGGGGAAGTGAGCACCACGCACAGCGGCTTCCGGTCCGGAGCCGCGTCCCCAGCTGGAAAAGGGCTGGGACCCGGTGGCGGTGGGAGCGGGAGACCTGGGCCCGGCCGCTGCGGGGCGCTCTGCCGGGAAGGCCCGCGGCGGTGCCTTGAATCACCGAGTGAGAGACAGACTGGTTCCTTTTAGTAAGAGTGAAAAAAAAGAAAAAAAAAAAAAAAGGCAATTTAAACGAACGTACGTGGAAGTGACCACTGCAAACACATAGCAAGTTATCAATAAGTATTAAAGTGAGATATATTATTGGAATTGATCCTTGATTGATATTTGATATTGAGGAATTGTCATTTTAAAGTGTGAGGAGGTTATTGTCATGTTGACAAGGAAAAACCGTCTTTATCTTCTAGAGACAACATGCTGAAAGATTTAGTGATGATACGGTAAAATGCCAGCGATTTACTGCAAAATCATGATGGGTAGATGGATAATGAGTGGAGGTATAGTGGAAGAATCAAGATTGGATACATGGAGGGAGTGTCGTCATTATACTATTATTTCTACTTTATATATATTTGAGTTTTTCCGTAATAAAAACATTGAAAAACAATACATTTAGTAATAGTATCAGTAGTCTTCTCTGGATGATAGTACCTGCTTTGATAATGAAATGTGCTTTGCTTATATTAACCTGTGTGGGAGTTGCTATGCCGGAAGCTTACTGCAAAAAATCAGACATTATTTAAATGCTTCACTTTCGCCATCTGTAAAATGAGATAATGACAGTGTCGGCCTCATTGCATTACTGTGAGGATTTAACATGTTAATATATGGGAATGTTTAGAATAGTATCTAGTACCTGTAGTCAGATGTTACTAGGATTAGTATTAGTTTGTACGTTTCTCTTGACTTTAGTCCATCCTGTACAACACCTGCCAAAATAATATTTCCATCATAGACTTCTTCTTACATTTTCCCACTTCCTTTCAAACCAAATTGAACACTTTAGCTTTGTATAACCTCATGATAATTGTGCCTTTCCTTGTCTTACTGTTAAGATTTTGCACACAATTTGTACTAACTGGTGTTTATGAATTGTCTCTACTTTTGTATATGTTTGATTAGTCTTTTAAGTGGAGTGTGGAGTCCTCCTTTCCTTGATATTTTCATGCCTAAAGAAACTGGTTTAGCTCTTAGTACAGAATATTCATTCAACAATGAGTTTATGATTTCTAACACTGTTTAAAAAGGACTATGTTAGACTTCCTCAGTTAGTGAAAATATAGTCAGTTTTTAGTGATTGCCAGAGTTAATACTTAAATGCTACCACCTTACAAACTCATTACAATGCTTAATATTTGATTTTTTCCTTCTGATCACCACTTCAAAGAAATGGAAAACAACGGGTCATCTTCTGCTGAGTAAGAACCCTTCACATTCTTTAAATTTAGCCTTTGGTACATTGCTAAAGCATTTATTTCTCTAAACTGTAGTTCTAGTTTTCTCAAATGTCTGATTTATTTTCCTGGCTTTTAATTGTTCTGCCATTTCTTTGACAGTTTTTATGTTTTCTTCACCCCTTTTTGGTTTTGGACCCCAGAGCTAAATGGAGGACTCCATTAAAGATGGAATCAATTCTAACAGTGACAGGAGGGTTACCCCAGGGAGAGGGGAACTGTTTTGTAGGAATTTCAGTTTTACTGTATTTAATACAATAATTTATTGGAGAAGTCAGTTTTGAGGAGGTAATTTAATTTTACGGGGCACAATTTTTTTGCCCAGTAAGGAGTGGTGTTGAAAACCCATTAGCCTGAAGGTTACTTTTAATTTGCACAAGTTGAAGCTGATTTTAGCTTCTCACTTCTTTTGTACGGAGGTGCCAACAAGAAAGACACATCTCAGTAGGTGATATGCTTTCTTACATGGAAAGGTCAGTTAAGTCTTCCTTCTCAAGTCTCTTTTGAAGATAAAGGCTTCTCACCGAAGCCTGAAATTCCATTCCTTATCTTAGTTTATTGTTTTAGGGCTAGCAGAGAAAAGGAAACATATGGGTCTGGTAGTTTACAATTATTTTCTTTTAAAAGACCTCTGACTTTTAGCACATCACAGTGAAATATGGGGTAGCTTGATGCTATTATTTGCTCAATTGGATTGGCCCTTGTTCTAATGGAAGTACTCCAATCTACACACCTATAAACCTATGAGTAGCAGATTTTACAAATGGAATCAAATTTTCTTGAAGAGGGATAGTTTCATAATTTTACCAATTGAGGTATTGGATGTTTAAAATAAACAATACCAGAGAAACATTTAGGAAAGGGCTAGATAATTTTATAATGGGTATTCATGGTCTGGTGTGGCAACATAAGACAATGAAAACTGATGGTGAGAATTCAGCTGTCTTCTTAGGGTAGGGAAACGTTTCTACTCCACTCCTCATGATTTATGTGTTACTGGTTCATTTTAAGTATAAGTGAAGTTCTTTAACAATAAATGAAATAATGGCAGTAATGAGATTAATGACATAGTAGTAGTTCTAACACTGTGATTCCTGAGGTCTTCAATCTATTACGTGACACCCGTGATAGTCTAAGAGGATCAGGCTGGAAAAATTCCAATTTGAAATAGTACTGAGAGACCACAAAATTGTGGAGGTGGAATTTAGATAACACTCTGTATTCAAGCCTTCAGATACATTTGTTAGATGTAGAAAGAAAAACGATGAAAAGCATTTTAATTTGTGAATAATCGCCTTCACTCTTTGTTACATATTTAATTTTTAGCCAAAAAAGTAATCCATTTGCTAATCAATTTTGAAATATATTTCATTTTCTTAACCTTTACATAATTCTCACATCTGGTCTTCTCATTTCAATCAAGTGCCTTAATCTGTTCAAGTCATATTTGAGAACATTTTAAAGTCTCACCTTAATAAAGCACTTTTAGGAGATGGCATAGTAAACCTACTGCAGTAGAATGCATTCTATGACTGACTATTATTGGTGGGGGGGAGGGGAGTGTAATGATTTTCAATTAACGGTTGGTATGATTTTGACCTTGTTCATGTAATACTGTGTCCTGTCTTCAAAACTCTATACTCTCCCATGGTGGGCATATCTGTTATTCTTTCTTTCTTCAGTTATTCCCTTTACAGTGGATCCTTAGGCCCTTCAGAGGAAAATTCTGTCTTTTTCCCAAATCAGAAAAATCTCTTTTCCTAACCCAGAGACCTCTTTAAGTCAGTTTTGTAACTTGTTGCTTTTCTTCCTGATAATCTTTAAAAAAAAAAAAAAAAGAAAGGGTCTCTTACTCATCACCTCTCCTTAACCACTCCATGCCCTGCAATTGGTCTCTTACCTCCTTTGCTCTCCTAAAGCTCTCCTCTCAAGGGCTGCCCCTGGGTCCTGTCTTCCTTGGTGTGTGGCCATTCTCTGTTTGTCCCTAATGTCCACTTCCTGCCTTCTCCATTTGACCTTGTACCCTGGAAGGCTGACCCATCAGCTGGATTTGCCAAGTTCCTCACCCTCAGACTTGTGATTGGGTTTGGCCAGTGGGAACACCATCAGATTAATGGTAGGAAAGTGAGGTCAGGGTCATTTATTCTGCCTGTTTCCTTCCTGCAGGATTACAAGTTGGGAGTGGCCGGGTTCCTACACCAAAGGACTTGATGGCTGCTGCTGGGCCCTCAGCCCCTCCATCGCCTCTTCAGGCCGAGGGTTAGTAATGGCTGCCGCCTGTTGCTGAGCCCCAGGCTGCTTCCGCATCCCTTGTTGGTTTCCCTGATGTCTGCCCACGTGTTTATACATAGCTCCTTTACCAAAATTCCCGCAGTTCCCACCTTTGTGCCATCTGTTTCCTGTTGGTACCTTGGCTGACATCAGCAAAAATTAACTCCAAAACATTTAATGTGGAAGACTAGGCCTGGCTTGATCAACACCACTGCTGTCCTCCACTTAGTTGTGCAATGAGCAGTACTGTCTGTAAGTGACCTTGAACAATTACCCAGGTAAGACTGTATCTCACTCCCATCCATTCTGCATGTGGAGGAACTGATGGTTTGCCCCAGGACTCACAGCCAACAGGGGGGATTATAACTCCCCATGGGTCCTGTGCTATCCATGTCCTGGGAAGCTGTCTGTCCCAGTCTTGACAAGACTTCTTTAAAACTTGCCCTGTAAAAAAGGCAAAATAACAGATCACCTGGGCCCCGCCATCCCTCTCCGTGGATGATGAGGGAGTGTGAGGAAGGAGCAGCGCCTTCCTCTTCTCTTCTTGTTGATCCTGGCCTTCAAGGTTGACCTTTCCCAATAAAACCTCCCCTGTGCCCTGTGGTGTTGGGGAATTCACCTGGAAACCGGGAGGGACACACCTGGCAGGGGAGCATGCTTGTGAGAATGCATGTCATTCACAGATTCACTTCTCCCTGCATGTGTAGATTTATAATTTGCACATTAATTATTTTCATTTAAAAATTGTTCTTTATTGTAGCATTTACGTTAGTATTTTTACCACTCCTTTTACACCTCAGGGAACTACTTCGGAGTCCTTGATCCATATTTGTGGACTAGTAGTTTAATGCAAAAAACAAGTTAACAAACCTAAGCAACGATACACACCTTAAGTGAAAATGCTTCCACTGAAAAAAACTGCACCGTTTCCAGAACGTTCATCCAGGCAAACGGATGCAAATTCCTGAAGTGCAGGCAGAATCTTTAAACACATGATTTGAGTTAGCCATAAACAATTTTTGTGAAACTCAAAATTTATCCTACGTTTTACATTTGTGAAATATGTATGATCAAAACAGTTTCACTGATTTTTTTTTTCCTCCTAAGACTGCCTAAAAGTGACTGGGTGCCATTTAATTAATGGCAGGGGGCTCCATTGCACTTTGAATATATTTTTGAGAAAATTTATCCTGGGGGTTCTGGGAAGGGCCTTGGCTGAGCAAGTATTGCCCCCTTCTCTGTGCTGCCTCCCGCCCCACTCTACTTTTAAATATAGCAAGTCTAATTTTACCTGTTTTACATAATAGCTTTCTTGTGAATTTAGGATTTTGAGCTTTAAAAAGTTTGAAAGCCATTAGGTAATCTCTAAGGAAACTTCATCTCTGAAAATTCTAGTACAATATAATTTCCCAAAGCATTCATAGGCTGAAATGATCACTTTGGCAAACACACAGTATTTCTGTTATTAAACATTTCTGATGTATATGCATGTTTATGATTCTAGGGAAGGAAAATAACATTCATTATCTCATTTAATCATCAGAATCCACTGTCATGGTATTCCACACAGCATTGCTTTTGATTGAGGAACTGCAAAAGTGCAGCACTGGGCCCACGCTCATGGAATTCACTGGCCTTACCATATTCCCCCTGTCATCCTGAAGCAGCTGGCTTGATGGAACAGTGGAATGGCCTTTGGAAGACTCAGTTACTTTGTAGGCCTAGGGCAAGGTTATCCAGATGGTTGTACATGCTCTGAATCAGCATCCAATATATGGTATTGTTTCTCCCACAGTCAGGATTCATACATCCAGGAATCAAGGAGTGGAAATGGAAGTGGCACAACTATTACTACCTTAATGACCCACTGGAAAAATTTTGCTTCCTGTTCCCATGTCCTTATGCTCTGTTAGCCTAGAGGTCTTAGTTCCAGAGGGAGGAATGCTTCTACGAGGAGATACAACAATGATTCCATTGAACTGGATGTTATGATGGCCACCGAGCCACTTTGAACCCCATACTTCTGAATCAACAGGCAAAGATGGGACTTAAAGTGTTGGCTGGGGTGATTGGCCCTGACTACCAAGGGGAAATTGGGCTACTACTCCGCAACAGAGGTAAAGGAGAGTATATCTTGTATATAGGAGACCCCTTAGGGCTTCTGTTAGTATTACCAGACCCTGTGATTAAGGTCAATAGAAAACTACCAAAACCCAATCCAGGCAGGACTACTAATGGCCCAGACCCTTCAGGAATGAAGGTTTAGGTCACCCCACCAGATAAAAAACCATGACCAGCTGAAGTACTTGCTGAAGGCAAAAAGAATATATAACAGGTAGTGGAAGAAGGTAGTTATAAATACTACCACCACTGATGAGTTACAGAAACAAAGGTTATAATTGTCATGAGTATTTTCTACTTACTTTGTTATGAATGTATTTGTGTGTGTGTGTGTGTGTGTTTTCTTTCCTCTCTTATTCCCTTATGTAATATAAGGTGTATTGACTTTATATCACAGTATTTATGTATTATTAATTTTACATCACAGTTTTCAAGTTACAGGATATCAAGAAGACTAAACAGAGAAAACAAAAAGACAAAAACTCTCTGTCTGCTCAAAAATTCCATTTTAATAAGGTACTAAACCTAGATTTCATTTCAAGACATAAGAACCCACTAATTAGTATATTGGAAGGCTTTTTGTCTATGCAAATTTGAGAACTTAAGATCTGCAAAGAGCCTGATATTATATGTGATGTTTCTTTAACTGGAAATCATATCCTACTGGTTGATGGTTAATACTTTATTAGAAAGTGATAAGTGCTATGGGGAGAAACAGAGCAGTTTGAAGGGGGATCAGAAGTGTGGGGTAGGGAGAATCTGTGCATATTGAAATTTCAAGTAGAATGGTCAGGATAGGCCTTGGAAAGAGATGACAATTGAGCAAGCTTATCATCACCATTATCATAACTAGCATTCTGGCTAACTGCTTTCTGTGCATTTCTTATTTAAATTTCATAACAGATATAGTCACTGAAGCTTAAAGAAGTTAATTATTTACCCCGTGTAACATAGCTATTTAGTGGAGGCTATGGAATTTAAATGTAGGACTATCTGATGAAGGGCCACGTTGTGCGTCCTGTACTGTGTCTCAAAGCAGTGGTTTCCTAACTGTATTTGGAGGTTGCAGTGACATTTGATTTGACATTAGTTTTTCAAAGCATCTATTATTAGCCATATCTTTAAAACTCGGTTTAAAACCATGTACTCAAATATATAATAATTCACATGTTGACATATTGGAGGGTCTCAACCCATTAAACTAAGGGTTAGGTAGGTACTTTTTGCACATGTGCAAATTTTTTTCCACTTCTGTGCATATATTTGAACATTGTACAAATGTTTCATTGTCTAGGAATGTTTAAATTTTGCATGATTAAGAAAATTCAGGCGTTAGCAGGCCTGTTCAACATAAAATTGTAAAACAGCTCGTGTAGCACAAGGTAGGATCGGGAATGTCTGCTGATTGCGTGTTCTCATCATAGTGGAATCGTTGACAACTCATTGAAAAAAAGAACCAATAACGTGTTTATATAATGTCATATGAATGGTAATTCTAGCACCATTGGTTAGGTTTAGATGCTTTTTTGCCTGACTTATAATTGAGATATATATGTAATTGCTTTTATTTTAAGCTCTGAATTACTTAATTGAAGAATATCCTGAGACTACAGGGAAGCTTTTTCTTTATTTTAATCTACCATTTGCAATTACTTAATGTAGGTCAAGTTTTTTTATTAATATTATGAAGCCAAGTCAGAATATTGGAATAAATTCAATATTGAGACTGACATGGCTGGAATAGTCTCATTATGTTAGTTTTTATAGTTAGAAACAAATATATGTTATACTAAGTAAATATGTTTATAGTTATAATAGCATGTTAAAATAGACTATATACCATACGTTTATATAAATAATATAACACTTTCATCTATTTACATATTGAAGCTTAATTTTTAAAAATGCAGTAGGAGGGGGTATACGTTGAAATCTATTGATGTAAACATGGAAGTAGTTTCTATAATGACAATTACCTAGGGAATTAGGAAATAACGTAGATTGTACCCATAGTTGCCCTAAATGAAACTAGGAAATACTGCTCCATTTTTAAATATAAATAGTCCAATAAACAAAATAATGTGTTTTCTCTCATTTATTTTAATCTATATAATCGTGACATCAAGGAAACAGAATAGTATAAAAACCTTCATGATTTCATTACTCAGTCGTTGACTTTAGGTGACTGAACTTGGAAGGAGGTAATTGCTGGGGTGTTGGTGGTAAAGGGACAATTCACTTGAGTTTGAGATTGCCACTGCTGTGCTTACAGGTCTCCAAATTTTACCCCTTACCCCTCAACTCACTTGGGGACTTACACCTAAAGTTCACCTTCTTGTGTAGGCAGAATGTAAGTTGTTTTCTGCGAGGAATATGAGAAGTGGGCATTCATAATATTTATTTCCATGAGTATTACTTTAGCCACTAGAGAAAATTATCTTCAGTGGTTGATTAATACGTTGAAAATAGCTTCATTTATATGGAAGCCATGTCTTCATGTGGAAAGACTGAGAAAAAATATTAACCCAAAATTTGTATTGAATTAGTGGAATTATTGAAATGGATTGAGGTAATAAGAAAAACAAAAATGCCCCAACTAGAAAAATAGACAAGGGTGTGTACTGGCACATCTTAAAAGAAGAAACATTAATGAAAAGAAACACATGAAAGAGGTTCAACCTCAATAAAGATAAAAGAAATGAAAGTTAAAACAATCATAGTATCTCTTGCCAATCAAAATTCACAAATTCTGAGGTACTTCTTGTGGACCTGTAAATTAATAGAGTTTCTGGAAGTTCATATGACAGTATGCATAAAAATATAAAGATTCGCATACTCCTTGACCTGGAAATTACATTTTTAGAAATGTGTCCTATGGACATACTCATAAATATCTGAAAATCTCATCTGTAATTTTTGGTATAACATTGTTTATAATCGTGGGGTTGGGGAGAGAAATAAAATAATGTCAAATAATTGGGCAAAGATTAATTGTTAGATCCATAAAATGAAATTCTATATGGTTATGAAGTATCATGTTTGAGAAATTGTTCATGGCTAATAAAAAAGCACAGCACAAAGATATACACAGCATGATACTCATTTATGTATCTGTATACATATATATGTATAATATATATAGTATGTATTATATACATATTTAGTAAAAGAACTGGAGGAATGTTTACTAAAATATGTGGCGTCTTTGTGTGATTTGTCTTTTTTTTTGCTTATTTGTACTTTGCAAATTTTCCATAATAAACAGGCAGCATTATTTTTTACTTTTTAATGGAAAATCTCAAACTTACACAACAGTACAGAGAACAGTATAATGAACCTCCGTGTAGCTATCACTCCATTTCAACAACTATCAACCAAAGTTTAAAAAAAAATTTTTTTTTGAAGTTCAGTTACCCACAAACCATTGTACCCAAAGCTCCTGGAGCTACTTACTGTGATTCTTCATGGAGGATTTCTCATATCTTCCCTTGAAAAATATTTTGTTTCCACTGCCCAAATCCTGTTTCTAAAACATTGGCTTAGTCACCAAAAATTTTTGTTAGAGAAAGCTCAAAGCATTTCAGTGTTGTTAATGAAAATAATCAATAATGTGATTTTTAATTTTTTTACTCAAGTAAAAGCCACATCTCTGTTTCTGGCAGTTTATCACTGTTTCTCTGAATATATAAACAAGAAGGTTATGAAAAATGAGATCCAAAAGGCGATGTGGCTGGTTGTGTGAGGTCCTTGCATCTCTTTCTTCATTTAGTTTAGGGATTAGGCAGAATTTGGTAAAGCAAATTTAAGTTAAAGGGTCCATATACTCTGCGATCCGTTTGAGGAGCACTTCCATTCTTGAATTCAGAATCTGAAATACAGAACGTGCTGTGCAAGCAGATGTTGATAAGCGGATTTTAGGAGAAGTTAAGAGCCAGCCATGTCTGCTCCAAAGGATTATGTGCTTCCATGCAAAAAACAGATTCCCACGAGTTTAAATATTTTCCCCACTGAAGAATGAACGACCCAAAGAGGTGCAAAAAACACCATCTAGTATGTTTATAACTAAAAACCTCTCTTCCAGACTCCTGTTTTTGTATCAGCTTTAAAGGCACATTTTCACACTGTATGTTAGTGGGAGTGTGTGCATTTTGATGGACTAACCCCTCTGGTGAACTTTAAATGTGTGCTATTTTTTAAAATCCTAGATAACTTACTTTTGGAAAGTGGAAAATTGTTTATTTCTTTTATTTCCATAAGGCCCAATACTATGCTTCCAATGCACTCAGTAGAGCTGGACCATAAAAATAATAAATGTGTGACAACATGAATATAAACATAATAAATGTCATGCTTTCACGTGGCAAATTGTCAATATGTATTGACATTTGTTCTTACGGCATCTATTAAGGCCACACCATATTTATTAACTCTGGGTTGATTACACTGCTCCATTAACTTGGTGATTTCATTTTAGTTTGAGGGATTTTAGCTGCTGAATTAGTTTAAATTTTATGCACAAGCCCAGAAGTCCTTGGGCAGTGAACACATTTCATATATATAAAATAAATAATTAATGAAGAAAAGTTGTTTTGGAGAAGCAGAAAACAACAGAATCAGGATCAGATAACTTTTTAATAACACAAACTGAGAAACTGCTCATTGAGATTATAGTCACAAACTGTATCAGGTATGTTCATAGGCTTTTTAGTAAAATACTTTAGAGTAGAAATAACTTATATCAGAGGGAAACATTACTTCAGTAAGAAAACATATATTGAGCCCACCTGGCTAGTGTGAGCAATAAAGGAAGATGCATGTGAGGCACAAGGCTGAGTAAATCTGTTTCTGAACTGATTTTAAACATGATATCGCAGAAATTTCATGAGAAACATGTTCCCCTTCTGATAAATCCCACAAAAGTTGCCAAAAAGACTAGTTAAGAGAGAATATATTGGCTGATGTCTTTGTAACTGAGCAGGACCCTATGGGACTTTCCTGGGGTAGACCCCTCCCCCATATCCTCTGCTTTAGCTCCTCTCTGAAGTACCTAGATAATAGTAGCTGATGCACATCTCCTGAGTTGTTTTACAGGTACTAAAACCCCTACCAAATGGAGGGAATTAACTACTTAATGACCATGAGCACCATAGCCCCAGACCTACTGGGATCCCGAGGACTGATAACGTTAACACCTGTGACACCGCCCTGTTACCTCACCATCAACCAATCAGAGAGTTGCGCACGAGCTGATCACGTACCCTGGGACGGTCCTCCCCTACCTTGCCTTTAAAAGTGACTTGCTGGAAGAGTTCGGGTTTTTCGAGCATTAGCTGTCCCGGACTCTTAGTCCTGCAAGAAACGCTGCACTTTGCTTCACTACAAGCCGGGGCCAGTAGATTGGTTTTACTGCGCACAGGCGAGCGGACCCAAGTTTGGTTTGGTAATAATTTTGGTACCCAAAGTGGGCCACGGTCCCGAGTGGATGTCTCCCCTTGGCACATTGACCCTGACTAGTGGTGGCTCCCAGGACCTGTCCAGCAGCTACCTAAGCATCTTTTCCTCAGGGATGGTCCCCAGCTCTTGCTGCCGCACTGGCGTCCTTGGCCCACAGAGCTTCTGTGGTGAAGAAAACAAGGCACTCGCATCGGCCGCTTGAGACGTCTTTGGTGAGTAATGGGTCTCACGTGTGATAACACCACGGTATCCCTCCCTACTGCATTGCCCTCGCCTACGGCAGAGCATTGGTTGGGATTTTCCCTTTTGGACAGTCATTTTGGCTTCATCTCCGATGGGGCATTAGTTGGGGTTCTCCCTTTTAGATAAAGCATGGTCACACGGCTACATCTCTGACTGCCGGAGCATTGGTTGTACCTCCCCCCCCTCCCCCGCACTGGTAACCACTAGTTTGTTCTCTGTATCTGTGAGTCTGCTTCTTTTTTGTTATATTCACTAGTCTGTTGTATTTTTTAGATTCCACATATAAGTGATATCATATAGTATTTGTCTTTCTCTGTCTGACATTTCACCTAGCATAATGCCCTCCAAGTCCATCTATGTTGCTGCAAATGGCAAAATTTCATTCTTTTTTATGGCTAATTCTCCATTGTATATATATATATACCACATCTTTATCCATTCATCTGTTGATGGACACTTAGATTGCTTCCATATCTTGGCTATTGTAAATAATGCTGCTGTGAACATAGGTTCATGTATCTTTTCGAATTAATGTTTTTGGTTTTTTTGGATACATACTGCTGGGTCATCTGGTAGTTCTATTTTTAGTTTTTTGAGAAATCTCCACACTGTTCTCCACAGTGATTGCACCAATTTACATTCCCACCAACAGTGTAGGAGGGTTCCCTTTTCTCCACACCTTCTCTAGCATTTATTGTTTGTAGACTTGTTGATGATGGCCACTCTGACAGGTGTGAGGTGATACCTCATTGTGGTTTTAATTTGCATTTCCCTGATGATTAGTGATGCTCAGCATCTTTTCATGTGCCTGTTGCCCATCTGCATTTTCTCTTTGGAAAAATGTCTATTCAGTTCTTCTGCCCATTTTTTAATCAGGTGGTTAGTTTCTTTTGATGTTGACTTGTATGAGCTATTTATATATGTTGGATATTAATCCCTTATTGGTCATATCATTAGCAAATATTTTCTCCCATTCAGTAGGTTGTCTTTTCATGTTGTCAATGGTTTCCTTTGCTGTGCAAAAGCTTTTAAGTTTAATTAGGTCCCATTTGTCTATTTTGCTTTTATTTCTTTTAGGAAATGGACCCAAAAAATACTGCTGTGATTTATGTCAAAGAGTGTTCTGCCTACGTTTTCCTCTAGGAGTTTTATAGTATCCAGTCTTACATTTAGTCTTTAATCTATTTTAAAGAATATGAAGGAATTGTAACTGAGCACGACCCTATGGCGCCTTCCGGGGACAGACCCCTCCCCCATATCCTCTGCTTTAGCTCCTCTCTGAAGTACTTAGATAACAGTACCTGATGTACCTTTCCTGAGTTGTTTTACAGATGCTAAAACCCCCACCAAATGGAAGGAATTAACTACTTGATGACCATAACCCCCAGACCTACTAGAATCTAAGGATTGATATTGTTAACTCCTGTGACAACACCCTGTTACCTCACCATCAACCAATCAGAGAATTGTGCATGAGCTGATCACATACTCTGGGACTCTCCTCCCTCAACTTGCCTTTAAAAATGCTTTGCTGAAACCCCATCAGGAGTTCGGGCTTTTTGAGCATTAGCTGTCCCAGACTCCTAGTCTGGGGCCCTGCAATAAACGCTGTACTTCACCACAACCTGGGGTCAGTAGATTGACTTTACTGCACGCAGGTGAGCGGACCTAGGTTTTGGTTCTGTAACAGCTTCTTTAGCTTGTAGTCAGTCTCACCTGTGTAATATACAGAATAGTAGTCTGTTATTTTAGCTACTATCTATTAACAAGGCATAGGCTACACTTGGGTCTGACCTGTCAGTTCTCACTAATTTAATTTATTGTCCTTTCTGAAGGCACTTAGAACATCCAAAAAAAAATGTTTTAAAAGCCTTAAAAACAAATGAGTAAACACATGTTCTACTTATCATTTTGTCAGACTGAACAAAGTTCTTTGGATGTGCTCAACAGCTCCTGGATGGAGACAAACATGATCAGTTAAATAAATGAACAATTTCTTTGGGATCAGAAAGTTTCAGCAGAATCTATTAATTTTTATGAGCATTAACTGACAAAAATCTATGTATTTGACATAACCTATGTGTCTGTAGGACACTTCCTGTTAACATCAGAAACAGAGAATTGTGCAATTCATATAAAAATTGTAGCATATGGCAGAGTCTTTACAATGGTGGGAAGATAGGCCAAAAATTATGTTTGTAAATTTCTGAAATGATTTCCAGAAACGCATTACAGGCTAAGTGCTTTATACAGTATGTATTGTTAGCAGGTGTTGTGAGTACTGTATTTCTTACAATACATTTTACTCCTTTATACTCTTTAAGGGAACAAGCAGCATAATTGGAATTCCTTTGAGAATGATTTGTTAGTTATTTTGGACCTTTATAGGGAGTAAATGGTAAATAAGAGCTGAGTTTTTGGACATTAGTATCTATTGGTTGAGCAGATTATACTGTAAATTTTAAAAAGGAAGGGCAATTTAGGCAATGATACTAACAGCTGCACAGTTATTGTGTAATAGTGGCCCACCTGGGCTGAATTGTGAATTGTAAAACAAAGCTGAATGCTTTCAGTTTCGTGATGTATTATGCTACAAGGGAAGCTCTCAGTTAAGCAACATGTAGAGCTACTGTCAGACCATCCTTCAGCCAAATTACTAGTACACTGAAAAATGACTACAGTGATATCAGTTGGTGAGATCATCACAGCCTGCTTCTCTTAATGTTTCCATCATTCCTGATCCCGATTTTACATCTCAGTAAATTATTTGTGGTAGTAAAGTGTTTTCTCCTCCTTCATTATATTAATTGTTGGTAGATGGTCTATTAATTTAAAAAAACCTATTCAGCTCTTTGAAATTGAAAACACATGAAGACTTTTCCCACCTTCATCAGGAACAGTGTAATAGTTAAACAATATCTAGGCAGTGAATTACATGCTATGATTTATATAGGTAATGTGCAATGATTTTAAACATAGAGGAATGTTCTTATGGGTAAAACTTAGCAAAAGTTAGCCTTTTTGCACTGAAAAATTTACTACCATATGTTGTGATTGATCAGCTTTCTGTAACTTAAAGAAAAATGTTTCTACATCTCCATCAGGGCCCCAACTCGGTATTTCTTTCATTTTCCTCTATACTTTCTAGTGAGAAAGAATGGAGAATAATGGAGGCTCTAGAAACATGAGCTTTTAGAAAAAGGAGTTGAGACATTAGGAAACCATGTGGTCTTGCTGGGAATCATCTCTAATAGGAGCCAAAGAAAAGTTGGGCATTATATCAAGCATTGTTTTCTTTCCAGGTTTTGCTAAATCTGGCTACGTTTTACAAACACTTCAGGGGAAGTTCAGAGTTCTGCATCTTATTCCTAGATCTTTCATATGACCCCGAGAAGTCACTTAAGTTTACAGACTTGTTTGAGATGGATTTTAAGCCACCTTTCAATATACATCATTAAAGAAAAGGGTTCATTTGGGTGGTTTCTTTTCACACATACTCAGACAAAAGCATGGAAACTATTCTTCTATTTTGATGCAAAGAGTAAGTAATTCAAATTTTTAATAAAGCCAAATGGCTGCCTGGGTAAATCTGTTAATCAGTTTTTCTCTTTGCTTGTTTTCTTTTAGTAATGTGGTTTCCATTAGACATTTCAATTCTGTTTCATTGCTGGTAAGCATCTGTTTTAAAATACAGTTAAAAATTGGTACTCTTGGTCCAATTCCAAGGGGCAAAATCAGCAGGAATGAGTAATCCCACAGCCTTAAGAAGAAACTTCTAAAGCATGAAAAAAAGTAATAAGTACTAAACTTTGAATAAAAGAGCCATAAATGAGTCTGGAAGCCTCATTTACATTGTAATGTGCATACCAGCATGATGTCATTATCAATTAGTGTGAGTATTTTCTAACAGCCACCTATTCCGAGTATGCAGTCATTATTTTTTAGATTCCACATATAAGTGATATCATATAGTATTTGTCTTTCTCTGTCTGACATTTCACCTAGCATAATGCCCTCCAAGTCCATCTATGTTGCTGCAAATGGCAAAATTTCATTCTTTTTTATGGCTAATTCTCCATTGTATATATATATATACCACATCTTTATCCATTCATCTGTTGATGGACACTTAGATTGCTTCCATATCTTGGCTATTGTAAATAATGCTGCTGTGAACATAGGTTCATGTATCTTTTCGAATTAATGTTTTTGGTTTTTTTGGATACATACTGCTGGGTCATCTGGTAGTTCTATTTTTAGTTTTTTGAGAAATCTCCACACTGTTCTCCACAGTGATTGCACCAATTTACATTCCCACCAACAGTGTAGGAGGGTTCCCTTTTCTCCACACCTTCTCTAGCATTTATTGTTTGTAGACTTGTTGATGATGGCCACTCTGACAGGTGTGAGGTGATACCTCATTGTGGTTTTAATTTGCATTTCCCTGATGATTAGTGATGCTCAGCATCTTTTCATGTGCCTGTTGCCCATCTGCATTTTCTCTTTGGAAAAATGTCTATTCAGTTCTTCTGCCCATTTTTTAATCAGGTGGTTAGTTTCTTTTGATGTTGACTTGTATGAGCTATTTATATATGTTGGATATTAATCCCTTATTGGTCATATCATTAGCAAATATTTTCTCCCATTCAGTAGGTTGTCTTTTCATGTTGTCAATGGTTTCCTTTGCTGTGCAAAAGCTTTTAAGTTTAATTAGGTCCCATTTGTCTATTTTGCTTTTATTTCTTTTAGGAAATGGACCCAAAAAATACTGCTGTGATTTATGTCAAAGAGTGTTCTGCCTACGTTTTCCTCTAGGAGTTTTATAGTATCCAGTCTTACATTTAGTCTTTAATCTATTTTGAATTTATTTTGTATGTGGTGTTACAGGATGTTCTAATTTCATTTTTTTTTTACATGTAGCTGTCCAGTTTTCCCAGCACCATTTATTGAAGAGACTGTCTTTCCTCCACTGTATAGTCTTGCCTCCTTTTCATAGATTAATTGACCATAAGTGTGTGTATGGGTTTATTTCTGGGTTCTGTATCCTGTTCCATTGGTATATGTGTCTGTTTTTGCCAGTACCATACTGTTTTGATGACTGCAGCTTTGTAGTATAGTCTGAAGCCAGGGAGTGTGATTCTTCCAGCTCTGTTCTTAAGATTCTTTTGGCTATTCAGGGTCTTTTGTGTTTCCATACAAATTTTAATATTTTTCTAGTTCTGTGAAAAATGCCATTGATATTTTGATAGGGATTGCATTGAATCTGCAGATTGCCTTGGGTAGTATGGTCATTTTAACATTGATTCTTGCAATCCAAAAACACAGTGTATGTTCCCATCTGTTTGTGTCTTTAATTTTACCAGTGTCTTATAGTTTTCAGAGTACAGGTCTTTTGCTTCTTTAGGTAAGTTTATTTCCTAGGTATTTTGTTCTTTCTGAGGCAATGGTAAATGGGATTTTTTCCTTAATTTCTCTTTCTTATACTTTGTTGTTAGTGTATAGAAATGCAACAAATTTCTGTATATTAATTTTGTATCCTACAACTTTACTGAATTCATTGATGAGCTCTAGTAGTTTTCTGGTGGCATCTTTAGGACTTTGTACGTGTAGTATCAAGTCTATCTAAGATATGTCTTATTTTTATTGTACCTAGGTTTACTGAAAGTCATTAAGTTCATATTATGTCTTTTACAGAGTTTGTCAGCAAAAGAAAAAAGAAAAAAAGGTATGATTTTCATAAGGTATAAAATAAAGGTAAATGAGATGAGAGTTTGCAGGTGAACTCTTAGAAGTAATTATGTTTTGGGTATGTCTGTCTAAAATACTTTCTCTAGATTTATGGCAACTTGTGTTTTACTAAGTTAAATGATGAAAATTTATTGAACATCTAGGTCATTTCAAATAGAGGTTATGAAATATGTTCATACATTTCCCACTGGGAAGTACAGGTATGAGTTCACAATTGCTTGCTTCTTGGTATTTGCTAGAGATTAAGGTTTTTAGGGGTTAAAATTATATGTAATTAAAGCAGCTAAAATAATAAGGGAAATATTTCAGTATGCCAGGAAGGTGTGTTTTCAGTAAAAGAAGGTGTGAAAAACACATTTTTGTCAAAGGGAAAAAAAGGGTAATTTTATGCTACAGCTGTTTGTTTCTGGATGAAAAAATAAGGGACCAACTAATATGGATACAGGAAGTTATGGAAGGTTTGTAGAAACAGAGCCCTGAAAAAGGAGTTTTGTGCATGGTCGGGCTGGGGTTAGATTAAATTTAATGAGGTAAATGGATTTTGTTATTAGAAGTAGGCTGGTGTAGGGTTAGATTTGGTTCCTCTCTGTTAAAAGAAGTTTTCTTAGAATGCTGCTTTTGATAACAGATTATGTAAACTTTTGAAGTGATCTATATTTGCTTTTGAAATCTTTTGTCATTTTGGTTAAATGAATAAATATTCAGTACTTTATGATGCTATTTGACCAAGTGTTTTGAAAATTTTTGATATTTCCAACAAACTTGTTGCTTATTAAATATACCTTGTACATCTGCTTTGGCCATTGAGGAGGGGAATGGATTTAAAAGTCAAAATGAAGTAACTATGGTTCAGACATCCAAGGTAAAACTAGGTGGCCATTGTGCACACAATTTCAGACACATTCGTGTATTGCTGAGAACTTGAATTTTCCAAACTATCAGATTAAAGGACATCACTAGCTGTTCTCAAAACAATATATGCTAGCAGCTGCCAACTGCAACCTTATTGTCTGAAGGTCTCCTCGTCTAACCATGGAACTTTTCCCTTAACGTTGAGCATAGTAGTGACAAGAGAGCTCAAGCTATAGATTCCCAGCAGAAGGCACTAGATTCTTTAGGTATATATTAATACCCCTGGAAAAACTGAAACCCAAATAAACAGAATAATTCAAAAGTCTGCTTGGTTACAAGATATTTGTAGAGAGGATGCACTCCATAACTTATTGTCCTGGTTGCCATATGGAACACGAAGACTCCTTTGGGAAATACTACAAGGGTGCATTTTGATCATTACCCTAATCGTGATATGTCTACTAATTTTCAAATGTCTGGGTGCTATGACAAAGCCATCAAAAACAGAGATAATGTTTTCAAAATAAAATATTGATGCTAAGCTTGGGACTCTAGAATTCGTTGAAATGGAAGTCAATGACTTTCTCTTCTCTAATCCTGAAAAACTGACTTCACCCCTGTTCAGCAGGAAGTAGACATAGCAGTCATTGCCCCATTCCCCTCCTCAGGATTGAGGAGTATCAAAGAAAAGGGGGGAATTGTAATCAAGCAGGCCCCTGTGGGGCCTTCCTGAGATAGACTCCCCACCCCCCCCATATCCTCAGCTTTAGCTCCTCTCTGAAGTTCCTAGATGATAGTCTCTGATGCACATTTCCTGAGTTGTTTACAGATGCTAAAACCCCCCACCAAATCGAAGAAATTAACTACCTAATGACAATGAGCACATAGTACCTCACCATCAACCAATCAGAGAATTGTGCATGAGCTGATCACATACTCTGGGACTCTCCTCCCTCAACTTGCCTTTAAAAATGCTTTGCTGAAACCCCATCAGGAGTTCGGGCTTTTTGAGCATTAGCTGTCCCAGACTCCTAGTCTGGGGCCCTGCAATAAACGCTGTACTTCACCACAACCTGGGGTCAGTAGATTGACTTTACTGCACGCAGGTGAGCGGACCTAGGTTTTGGTTCTGTAACAGCTTCTTTAGCTTGTAGTCAGTCTCACCTGTGTAATATACAGAATAGTAGTCTGTTATTTTAGCTACTATCTATTAACAAGGCATAGGCTACACTTGGGTCTGACCTGTCAGTTCTCACTAATTTAATTTATTGTCCTTTCTGAAGGCACTTAGAACATCCAAAAAAAAATGTTTTAAAAGCCTTAAAAACAAATGAGTAAACACATGTTCTACTTATCATTTTGTCAGACTGAACAAAGTTCTTTGGATGTGCTCAACAGCTCCTGGATGGAGACAAACATGATCAGTTAAATAAATGAACAATTTCTTTGGGATCAGAAAGTTTCAGCAGAATCTATTAATTTTTATGAGCATTAACTGACAAAAATCTATGTATTTGACATAACCTATGTGTCTGTAGGACACTTCCTGTTAACATCAGAAACAGAGAATTGTGCAATTCATATAAAAATTGTAGCATATGGCAGAGTCTTTACAATGGTGGGAAGATAGGCCAAAAATTATGTTTGTAAATTTCTGAAATGATTTCCAGAAACGCATTACAGGCTAAGTGCTTTATACAGTATGTATTGTTAGCAGGTGTTGTGAGTACTGTATTTCTTACAATACATTTTACTCCTTTATACTCTTTAAGGGAACAAGCAGCATAATTGGAATTCCTTTGAGAATGATTTGTTAGTTATTTTGGACCTTTATAGGGAGTAAATGGTAAATAAGAGCTGAGTTTTTGGACATTAGTATCTATTGGTTGAGCAGATTATACTGTAAATTTTAAAAAGGAAGGGCAATTTAGGCAATGATACTAACAGCTGCACAGTTATTGTGTAATAGTGGCCCACCTGGGCTGAATTGTGAATTGTAAAACAAAGCTGAATGCTTTCAGTTTCGTGATGTATTATGCTACAAGGGAAGCTCTCAGTTAAGCAACATGTAGAGCTACTGTCAGACCATCCTTCAGCCAAATTACTAGTACACTGAAAAATGACTACAGTGATATCAGTTGGTGAGATCATCACAGCCTGCTTCTCTTAATGTTTCCATCATTCCTGATCCCGATTTTACATCTCAGTAAATTATTTGTGGTAGTAAAGTGTTTTCTCCTCCTTCATTATATTAATTGTTGGTAGATGGTCTATTAATTTAAAAAAACCTATTCAGCTCTTTGAAATTGAAAACACATGAAGACTTTTCCCACCTTCATCAGGAACAGTGTAATAGTTAAACAATATCTAGGCAGTGAATTACATGCTATGATTTATATAGGTAATGTGCAATGATTTTAAACATAGAGGAATGTTCTTATGGGTAAAACTTAGCAAAAGTTAGCCTTTTTGCACTGAAAAATTTACTACCATATGTTGTGATTGATCAGCTTTCTGTAACTTAAAGAAAAATGTTTCTACATCTCCATCAGGGCCCCAACTCGGTATTTCTTTCATTTTCCTCTATACTTTCTAGTGAGAAAGAATGGAGAATAATGGAGGCTCTAGAAACATGAGCTTTTAGAAAAAGGAGTTGAGACATTAGGAAACCATGTGGTCTTGCTGGGAATCATCTCTAATAGGAGCCAAAGAAAAGTTGGGCATTATATCAAGCATTGTTTTCTTTCCAGGTTTTGCTAAATCTGGCTACGTTTTACAAACACTTCAGGGGAAGTTCAGAGTTCTGCATCTTATTCCTAGATCTTTCATATGACCCCGAGAAGTCACTTAAGTTTACAGACTTGTTTGAGATGGATTTTAAGCCACCTTTCAATATACATCATTAAAGAAAAGGGTTCATTTGGGTGGTTTCTTTTCACACATACTCAGACAAAAGCATGGAAACTATTCTTCTATTTTGATGCAAAGAGTAAGTAATTCAAATTTTTAATAAAGCCAAATGGCTGCCTGGGTAAATCTGTTAATCAGTTTTTCTCTTTGCTTGTTTTCTTTTAGTAATGTGGTTTCCATTAGACATTTCAATTCTGTTTCATTGCTGGTAAGCATCTGTTTTAAAATACAGTTAAAAATTGGTACTCTTGGTCCAATTCCAAGGGGCAAAATCAGCAGGAATGAGTAATCCCACAGCCTTAAGAAGAAACTTCTAAAGCATGAAAAAAAGTAATAAGTACTAAACTTTGAATAAAAGAGCCATAAATGAGTCTGGAAGCCTCATTTACATTGTAATGTGCATACCAGCATGATGTCATTATCAATTAGTGTGAGTATTTTCTAACAGCCACCTATTCCGAGTATGCAGTCATTTAGTTTATGGTTATGATTGTGGTGTGTGTGTTGGTATCAGACAGCAATGTCCATGGAAAGCATTGATAGTAATACAGAAAAAATTTATGCCAACTGTGAATCAGTCCTACTTCATTTAATGTTATTTATTGATACGAGGTAGATAGAATACCTCAATCTATGCAAATTCAATAGAATAATAAAATCTGGCTGTAATATAATCTTTCTACTGTACGAGTTAAAGCAACAAATATATATATATAGTCAGTTTCATCACAATTTAGCTTTGTTTCTTTTGGATTTTGGAATGCTATAGTTATTGTCAGGACTCATTTCATTCTCTGTGTTTTAATGTCTCAGTCTCTGTTTAGATTAGTTTTTTTTTTTTTTTTGGCTGCGTTGGATCTTTGCTGCTGTGTGCAGGCTTTCTGTAGTTGCAGTGAGCAGGGGCTACTCTTTATTGCGGTGCACAGGCTTCTCATTGCGGTGGCTTCTCTTGTTGCAGCGCATGGGCTCCAGGCGCGCGGGCTCGGTAGTTGTGGCGTGCGGGCTTAGTTGCTCTGATGCATGTGGATCTTCCCAGACAAGGGCTCGAACCCGTGTCCCCTGCATTGGCAGGCAGATTCTTAACCACTGCGCCACCAGGGAAGTCCCTCTCTGTTGGTTAGTTTCTTTTGATGTTGACTTGTATGAGCTATTTATATATGTTGGATATTAATCCCTTATTGGTCATATCATTAGCAAATATTTTCTCCCATTCAGTAGGTTGTCTTTTCATGTTGTCAATGGTTTCCTTTGCTGTGCAAAAGCTTTTAAGTTTAATTAGGTCCCATTTGTCTATTTTGCTTTTATTTCTTTTAGGAAATGGACCCAAAAAATACTGCTGTGATTTATGTCAAAGAGTGTTCTGCCTACGTTTTCCTCTAGGAGTTTTATAGTATCCAGTCTTACATTTAGTCTTTAATCTATTTTGAATTTATTTTGTATGTGGTGTTACAGGATGTTCTAATTTCATTTTTTTTTTACATGTAGCTGTCCAGTTTTCCCAGCACCATTTATTGAAGAGACTGTCTTTCCTCCACTGTATAGTCTTGCCTCCTTTTCATAGATTAATTGACCATAAGTGTGTGTATGGGTTTATTTCTGGGTTCTGTATCCTGTTCCATTGGTATATGTGTCTGTTTTTGCCAGTACCATACTGTTTTGATGACTGCAGCTTTGTAGTATAGTCTGAAGCCAGGGAGTGTGATTCTTCCAGCTCTGTTCTTAAGATTCTTTTGGCTATTCAGGGTCTTTTGTGTTTCCATACAAATTTTAATATTTTTCTAGTTCTGTGAAAAATGCCATTGATATTTTGATAGGGATTGCATTGAATCTGCAGATTGCCTTGGGTAGTATGGTCATTTTAACATTGATTCTTGCAATCCAAAAACACAGTGTATGTTCCCATCTGTTTGTGTCTTTAATTTTACCAGTGTCTTATAGTTTTCAGAGTACAGGTCTTTTGCTTCTTTAGGTAAGTTTATTTCCTAGGTATTTTGTTCTTTCTGAGGCAATGGTAAATGGGATTTTTTCCTTAATTTCTCTTTCTTATACTTTGTTGTTAGTGTATAGAAATGCAACAAATTTCTGTATATTAATTTTGTATCCTACAACTTTACTGAATTCATTGATGAGCTCTAGTAGTTTTCTGGTGGCATCTTTAGGACTTTGTACGTGTAGTATCAAGTCTATCTAAGATATGTCTTATTTTTATTGTACCTAGGTTTACTGAAAGTCATTAAGTTCATATTATGTCTTTTACAGAGTTTGTCAGCAAAAGAAAAAAGAAAAAAAGGTATGATTTTCATAAGGTATAAAATAAAGGTAAATGAGATGAGAGTTTGCAGGTGAACTCTTAGAAGTAATTATGTTTTGGGTATGTCTGTCTAAAATACTTTCTCTAGATTTATGGCAACTTGTGTTTTACTAAGTTAAATGATGAAAATTTATTGAACATCTAGGTCATTTCAAATAGAGGTTATGAAATATGTTCATACATTTCCCACTGGGAAGTACAGGTATGAGTTCACAATTGCTTGCTTCTTGGTATTTGCTAGAGATTAAGGTTTTTAGGGGTTAAAATTATATGTAATTAAAGCAGCTAAAATAATAAGGGAAATATTTCAGTATGCCAGGAAGGTGTGTTTTCAGTAAAAGAAGGTGTGAAAAACACATTTTTGTCAAAGGGAAAAAAAGGGTAATTTTATGCTACAGCTGTTTGTTTCTGGATGAAAAAATAAGGGACCAACTAATATGGATACAGGAAGTTATGGAAGGTTTGTAGAAACAGAGCCCTGAAAAAGGAGTTTTGTGCATGGTCGGGCTGGGGTTAGATTAAATTTAATGAGGTAAATGGATTTTGTTATTAGAAGTAGGCTGGTGTAGGGTTAGATTTGGTTCCTCTCTGTTAAAAGAAGTTTTCTTAGAATGCTGCTTTTGATAACAGATTATGTAAACTTTTGAAGTGATCTATATTTGCTTTTGAAATCTTTTGTCATTTTGGTTAAATGAATAAATATTCAGTACTTTATGATGCTATTTGACCAAGTGTTTTGAAAATTTTTGATATTTCCAACAAACTTGTTGCTTATTAAATATACCTTGTACATCTGCTTTGGCCATTGAGGAGGGGAATGGATTTAAAAGTCAAAATGAAGTAACTATGGTTCAGACATCCAAGGTAAAACTAGGTGGCCATTGTGCACACAATTTCAGACACATTCGTGTATTGCTGAGAACTTGAATTTTCCAAACTATCAGATTAAAGGACATCACTAGCTGTTCTCAAAACAATATATGCTAGCAGCTGCCAACTGCAACCTTATTGTCTGAAGGTCTCCTCGTCTAACCATGGAACTTTTCCCTTAACGTTGAGCATAGTAGTGACAAGAGAGCTCAAGCTATAGATTCCCAGCAGAAGGCACTAGATTCTTTAGGTATATATTAATACCCCTGGAAAAACTGAAACCCAAATAAACAGAATAATTCAAAAGTCTGCTTGGTTACAAGATATTTGTAGAGAGGATGCACTCCATAACTTATTGTCCTGGTTGCCATATGGAACACGAAGACTCCTTTGGGAAATACTACAAGGGTGCATTTTGATCATTACCCTAATCGTGATATGTCTACTAATTTTCAAATGTCTGGGTGCTATGACAAAGCCATCAAAAACAGAGATAATGTTTTCAAAATAAAATATTGATGCTAAGCTTGGGACTCTAGAATTCGTTGAAATGGAAGTCAATGACTTTCTCTTCTCTAATCCTGAAAAACTGACTTCACCCCTGTTCAGCAGGAAGTAGACATAGCAGTCATTGCCCCATTCCCCTCCTCAGGATTGAGGAGTATCAAAGAAAAGGGGGGAATTGTAATCAAGCAGGCCCCTGTGGGGCCTTCCTGAGATAGACTCCCCACCCCCCCCATATCCTCAGCTTTAGCTCCTCTCTGAAGTTCCTAGATGATAGTCTCTGATGCACATTTCCTGAGTTGTTTACAGATGCTAAAACCCCCCACCAAATCGAAGAAATTAACTACCTAATGACAATGAGCACATAGCCCCCAGACCTACAGAGCCGAAGGATTGGTAATGTTGACTCCTGTGACACCTCCCTGTTACCTCATCATCAAGAAGTCAGAGAATTGGGCACAAGCTGATCACATACCCTGGGACCGCCTCCACCCCCCCACATCCCCCCACTTTGCCTTTAAAAATCCTTCATTGAAACCCATCAGAGGGTTTGGGCCTTCTGAGTGTTAGCTGTTGTAGATTCCTTGTTTGGCACCTTACAATAAACACTGCACTTTCCTTCACCACAACCCAGTGTCAGTAGATCGGCTTTACTGCGCGAGCTGGCAAGTGGACCCAAATTTTGGCTTGGTACCACCTCCAGAATGTCTGTACCATTTCAAATGCCCATCATCAGTGTCTGAGATTACTGGATGGTCTCACCCACACTGACTCTAGGTGTTATGACCCTAAGTTTGTGTACTGAAAACTAACCTGGTCTCATCCACACTAACTCTAGGTGTTACGACTCTAAGTTTGTGTACTAAAAACTAACCTATGGTATTAGAAGTTAGGATCGTGGTTACCTTTATGGGAGGTGACAGTGGTTGGGAGGGGCACGAGGGGGCTTTGGGGGTGCTGTTGACATTCTGTTTCTTGATCTGAGTAGTGGTTACACAGATATTTTCAGTTTCTCAAAGTTCATTGAGTGGTATACTTATGATAGTGCAGTTTCTCTATATATTTTTCAATAAAAAGTTCAAACTATTTCCTCCCTTCCCTAATCTGATAGGTGACAAAACAACATCCCATGATCATTTTATTTTGAAGGTTGAACCTTCCTTTGTTGGTACATTGGCCTTCTGGATTCCTTCTTCTGGAATATTTTATTTCCAGGTCTCATGAGAATGATTTACCTGACAGAAGAAACCCCTTTTCAGAAAGGGGAGAAGGGCCTTGACTTTCCCTGGGCACTGACTATATGTCCTAATGCTCACAACAGCCTTTCAGGGTAGGTGCCATCCACCCTCTTCTATAGGCAAGGAGGCAGGGGCTCAGAGCAGCAAGGTGATCTGCCCAAGGTCATGAAATTGTCTGACAGCAGAGTTCTACCTTCCTCAATACCCTTTAAGCTGCTCATGTGACAGGGCTTGGGCTAACCATGCAACAGGCATGAGCTCAATCCCTTCAACAGCCCGGTGAGGTAGCTATATTGCTATCCTATTTTACAGATGAGAACACTGAGGCTCAGAAAGGTTAAATAACTTGCTCAGCTCACCCCGTTAGTAAGTGGAGGAGCAGGGCTGAGCCCAGGTCTACCTGGCTCTAAACCTGTGATAAGACAGTGCTATCCAGTACAATCTTATACAGTGATGGAAATGTGCCATATCTGTGCTGATAGTATGGTAGCCACTAGTTGCACGTGGCTGTTCACCACGTGAAATGTGACTAGCGCCATTGTGGAAATGAAGTTTTAGTCTTATTTTCATTAATTTAGGTACCCTACATTAGACAGTCCGACTCTAAGGAGTGAGGTGAGGGAAGGAGAAGAGCTGCAGAGCGCAGGCATAGATGACAGAGCAGCTACCCCTATGGGAAACCATCCAGCCCACCAGGAGGGATCCACTTACAGAGGTCCTGACGAAGCCCACACACAATGAGGTCTCGGTGAGGGCACAAGAACCACACCCTGAGGAAAGAGCCAGGGCTTTGTAATCAGATGTAGCCTTAACAAGCCTCTTAACCTAGGACTCAGTTTCCTCATGTATAAAATGGGTATCAAAATAGGGCTGGTTTGGAGGCTTCCCTGGTGGCGCAGTGGTTGGGAGTCCGCCTGCCGATGCAGGGGACACGGTTTCGCGCCCCGGTCCGGGAAGATCCCACATGCCGCGGAGCGGCTGGGCCCGTGAGCCATGGCCGCCGCGCCTGCGCGTCCGGGGCCTGTGCTCCGCAACTGGAGAGGCCACAGCAGTGAGAGGCCCGCGTACCGCAAAAAAAAAAAAAAAATAGGGCTGGTTTTAAGAGGGAATGAGAGAATACGCAGTACCTGGCACATAACTGGCATTCGATAAGCTATTTAAATCGTACTATTATCACAACTATTATTATTGATCATAGGCTCACTTTTAAGTTTTTTCATTATATAAAGGTAGAGCATATGCATGCTAATAATGTAAACAATGCAGATGGGTATAAAGTGTGACCTAAAAATCTCCAAATATTTTAATACCAAATCTCCCTCCCAAATGGAAACTGTTGTAAGCAGCTTCCTACCCGCCCACCCAGGAATCGTCTCCACTTCCATAAACATCTTCAACAATTCTGATCTCTCCTTTTGAAAAATGCAAACATGAAACACACTCTTCTGTAACTTGCTTTCCTCACTTTACCACGTCTTGAGGGCGTCTTTCCACACAAGCACATTCAGTTTCACTGCATTATTTTACTGTTTGCACGATGTTTCCTGGTAAATGTCATTCGTAACTCTTTTTGCAGGTCCTTACTGGTGCACATTTAGGATGTTACCACTTATTTTGCTGTTGTGAGCATTTTACACATGTGAGCATTTTTACCAGTAGAATCCCTAGGTCAACGGTTGGGGTATTTTCAATGGTGATAGATCTTGGCATATGTGAAATCTCATTTTAAACCTCCCAGGAGCACTGGACTCTAAAGGAATGTTCTGAAAAGACTCCTCAAGTCATGCTAATAATCACCCCTGGAATGTATTTGCTGGGTGGGTTTGGAATTTGAGAAAAGATTTTTTCTTTAAGCAGATCTGGTTTCTAAAATCTCCTTGGCACAGGGATGTGGACAGAGCCAAGAGAGGGGACTTGTGAGGGGGCACCTGGAGGTCTGCATTGGCAGGCAGATTCTTAACCACTGCGCCACCAGGGAAGTCCCTCTCTGTTTAGATTTTGTTTTAAGATTCCCTGTGCACTGATAAGTGAAGTTGTGTCTGAGGTGTGAGGTGAGACTAACCTCTTGAGTTTAGGGTTTCTTTCTTAAAACTCTGGCATTTTGGGATAATATAGGGCAGTTTGAATGGACACTGATGTTCTGAGTAAAGTGATCTTGATGAGATGCCATGCTTCTTAGACACACTTTCTTGGTTTTAGGCTGTCTTTTAAAATTTCATTTAATTTGTTTCTACTTCTTTCTGTATATTATGAAATATTCCATAGCTTCTATAGCTTTTATTATTGTTGGTGCTGTGATTATTATTATTGTTAACCCTTTCTGCTTTGCTGCATTTCTGTATATCAACCCAATGATTAGGAATTTTTTTAAAATTTATGATCTCAGAACATAAATACTTAATATGACTGAGACTCATCAGTGACAGATATCCAGGTAACTGATATCTTTGTGACAAGTATTTCTAAATAATATTGTTTAAAAATTTAAAAGGGTTACCTAAGTAATGTAGACCTTGTTTTTTTTTAACATTGATTCTTGCAATCCAAAAACACAGTGTATGTTCCCATCTGTTTGTGTCTTTAATTTTACCAGTGTCTTATAGTTTTCAGAGTACAGGTCTTTTGCTTCTTTAGGTAAGTTTATTTCCTAGGTATTTTGTTCTTTCTGAGGCAATGGTAAATGGGATTTTTTCCTTAATTTCTCTTTCTTATACTTTGTTGTTAGTGTATAGAAATGCAACAAATTTCTGTATATTAATTTTGTATCCTACAACTTTACTGAATTCATTGATGAGCTCTAGTAGTTTTCTGGGGGCATCTTTAGAACATACTTAGGATGTATCACTCCTATCACTTTGATGATTCATTCTCTCTCTCTCTTCTTTTGGTTTCCTTTCCACTTCCTCTTATGTACAGCACTTAGTTCTTTCTTGGGACAGCTGCATGCGTTTGGTGATGTGTATGCTTATATGTTCTTGTCACTTGAGCTTAGAGACATTTTTCTATATATGCCTTGTCACTTACTGATTGATATGGCTGGCAGATGGCATTTTTTAGAAGAAATGTCATCAACTGCACAAAATATGCTGACATCTCCAGTAGTAAATAATGCAAGACAGTCACGGTTTAGAAGGCACAATTCCCGCTTTTACAAAAAAAGGAAAATCATAGACTTATAAGAAAATGATAAGGTAGACCTTAACTTAAAGTGTTCTAGAAAATGATCCCAGTACATATAGGAAAAATTTGCAGAGATTATTGTTTTCTCCTTCATTTAAAATATATTTGCTCTGTGCATTCCAATCACTGTACAAGGCACTCAGAAAGTCACAGTGAATAAGAAACATAAGAACCTTGTTTTTATGAAATTCACATCCTTTGTGGGGAAAGCAAACGTAAATAAGAAGGCAAATATGTAAGATAAACTTGACAATGATAAATGAGAAGATATAGAAATGTACTAATAGTTGACAAGCAGCATAGGCATAGGTAGTGTGTACGTGTGTTCGGGGGACAGAGGTGTGTGACAGTTGCTATTAATGCCCTGCCATGTATTTCCATGGCCTACGTTGAATTCACCTGCAGCTATGGTAGAACACCATCTGGAACCTCAAGCACATGCATATTTCTGCTTCTCTGCCTGAGGACTTTCTCTGGCACCACAGTAGTATGCCTGACTAGGCACAACTCAGCAGTGCAAGGGGCAGGGTTTGCCTCAATCTCAACCAATGGGGGATGAGAGTTAGTATATAAATACCACAGTGTCCTTCTCTGATGGGACAATTCCACAGTTTCTTAGAGTATCCTAGAAGGATTTAGCTCCATTTTCTTGCTACAGCAACCTACTCATTTTTCTTTACTCCCCTGCCTCACTTTCCCCATTCCTTCATTTGTGATTCCTGGAATCAACTTCTAAATAAACTACCTGCATTCAAGGCCTTGTCTCAAGATTTGCTTTTGGGGAAAACTAAAACTAACATAGTAGGAGAGGGAAATCAAAAGTTTTAATTGGGTAATTAAGAAAGATCTCACTAAGGTAGTGTTAGAAATGAGAACTAAATGACAAGAGGTTACTACCCATGGGAAGATCTGGGGAAGACAGTTCCTAGTGAAAACAAGAACAACTGCAAAGTCCCTGAGGTGAGCAATGTTCAATGAGTGCCAAGAAGACCATAGTGGCTAGAGTAGAGTGAATAAGTGGTAGGCAATGATGTCAAAGTGGCAAGTAAGAGACATATTTTATAGGACTGTGTAGGTGAGAGTAAGGAGTTCAGCCCTATATTATAATTATAATCAGCCTTTGTAAGGTTTTAAGCAAGGGAGTGAAATAATTTTTTAAAAAATAAATCTCTGGCTATTTTTTGGAGAACAGATTTTATGAAGACAAGAGTTACAAACTAACAGAAAGGAGTCAAGAAAACCAGTTATAAAACTACTATACTAGGCTAGATGAGAGAAAAATATAAGCTTCTCTAAATGAGGAAAAGTGGAGATGGAAAGAAGGTTCACACCTAAGATACATCTTTGAGGAGAAACCAGTAAGACTCACTGATAGATTACATGGAAAGGCAGTAAAAAGAAAAGAAAGAAACCAAATGCCATTAAATATGAAAAGCCACATTGAAATGAGGATGGTCAGATGCAAACTATTATATGTAGAACGGATAAACAACAAGGTCCTATTGTATAGCTCACAGAACTATATTCAACATCCTGTAATAAACCATAATGGAGAAGAATATGAAAAAGAATGTATATATAATTGAATTACTTTGCTGTACACCAGAAACTAACACAACACTGTAACTCAACTGTATTTCAATTAAAAAAAAAAAGAAATGCGGATGGGACAGGAAATATAAATTTAGGACAGAGTGGCATCTAACAATTTAAAAGCACAAAACCAGATGTGCTCCTCTGGAGAAGAAAGTAGAAAGCCTATGAAAAAAACTTGAGGAAGAGTTGAAGCAACCTCAAAGCAGAATGAGATGGGGAAGTTAGTAGAGTAGGCAGAAGACAAGTACTATGGTTTCATGGACACCAAACATGATATACATCAAGAAATACCAGGAAGGGGGAAGTGGCGAACTGTGTGGAATGTTGTTGAGAGTAGTATTAAGAGAATAGAAATTCAACCATTTGATAGACTGTCACCTTTCAGATCACTGATAAGAGCAGCATGATTTAGTGGGCATGGAAAATGGATTGCTGTATGTTGAAGAGAAAAAAGAATTTAAGGATGTTTAAATAGGTAATAGAGAGAGATCTTTTTAAAAATTTTATTCTTAAGAAGAACAGAGACATAAAAGCAATAGCTGGATGGGACATGTGGGATTAGTGTGACTATGCCAGAGAAAATGTTATTGTTCACAACATTTCGTCTTCCTAAGCATAGAAAGAGTATATTTCCCAGTCTTCCTCATAGTTAGGTTCCTACTATGGAACTGCATCTGGAAAATGGGGTGTTGATAGAAGTGATGCATGCCATTTCTCGGCACTGAGCTTTGAAAACATCTCATGCAGCCTTCCACTTCTTTTTTGCCCTCAGTGGCAAACTTGAAAGTCATGTGTCCCAGAAACAGTAACCACAATATGCAAGCAACCTGGGTTGCTGGGCCAGTATTAAGGAGAGCTTCCAAGAAGAGCCAAGCTACCCATCTTGGACTCTGACATCAGGAAAAGATAAACCTTTCTTGTGTTCGGCCAGAAATAAATAGTTTCAATTGTTACCTCAGCAGAGCTAAGCCTATCCTGACTAATATCCCAGCAATGTTTTTAAGGTGATTGGTAAAGTATCATTGTGTGTATTTTGGAAAATGCATTAGTAGAGAGATAGACTAGTAGAGAGAGCAAGAGAGAGAGAGTATATGATTGCGAAAATATTATGCTTGATAAGATAAGGGAGGTTGAGATCAAGAGTAGCAATTGTTGAGGTTGGCCTTAGAAGTAGGGGCACTGCAAAGGAAGAAAGGCAGGCAATGTGAGTACAAAAGAAGTCACAATGATAAACTTGGTCAAAGGAAACTGAGGGAGTTTTCTCATTTATTGTTTCTATTTCATAAGAGATGAGTGAGATTAGAATATCAGCGGAGAGAGAGGGAGTAGATGGAAAAATATTGGTTCTTTGACGAGAGAGGAAAACTTATGAAAAATAATTTGAAGGATGGGAAATCAGTCAAATTAAGAAAGTGAAAAAAGTTTGTCTCGCAATATTGTGTATGTTTTAAATGCATGATCATGAATGTAAAATATATCCAATATATTTGTGTGCAATTTTTATGCTGATTTCAGCTTCCTGGCTGAAGGCACAAAGTATTTGGATAGATGCTTTTAGCCAGCCATGTATAAGGGAGAAAGAGTGGAGCAAGAATATTGCAAGAAATTGCGAAGGAGTGACTTTAATGATGGATCAAGGAATGTTACCTGAGTAAGAGGGGAATATAGACATCCACAGGCAATGCACAATGGATAATCTCCAGATGAGAGGCTTCCATAAAGACAAATAATTGCTGAATTAAGAGTACTGGTGTAAGTGATCTAGATGGATAAAAAATGACGGTCAGAAGATAGAATGATCCAAATCAAAATTTAAAAATTAGTTCACTTGTTTATTGATGATTAAGTTATCAAATGTGTTACACACTAAAGAACAAAATACAATGTTTTCCTTATGAGAGCCTTGAGGGAAGTCACTATCATTTCACGATCATATAAAATTTGGTATATCTGAATAGCTCATTTGTTTTTGTTTTATTGACAGCAAGAATTGTGTGAGTTACACATGGCAGAAACATGAAAGTTATTTCTGCTAAATGTGGTGCAGATGATAATAAATCTTAGAAACAGACCAAGAAACAACTTGCATCTCATCTTATAAAGTATGTATGTATGGAAACTAAAAAGGGAAAACAGAAGGAAGAAACAGGCTATTAGGCAGATAGAGAAGGTGCCATTTGGTATCCTTTTTTACTATATTAGACCGTCAGGCAACACTTGGAGTAGATAAATGTTAGACCCAGGATATAGGCTGCAACAGAAAACAGAAAATCATCCAAAGGTATAGTGAGGAAAATTGACCTCAAATATTGTTTCTTACCTGATTAAGATGGCAGCACTTGACAAGAACCCAAGCAAGTCATATCACGGTGCAGTGTCCTCATCAAGCACAAAGAAAGGACAGATACAAATGCTCCCTGAGAAGTAGAAGGACGTGCTCTCACTCTGTCTTGTGAGAACACCAGAATCACAACTAGATGCTGGACAATCATCGACAGGAAGACACTGGAACTCACCAAAAAAGATACCCCACATCCAAACACAAAGGAGAAGCTACAATGAGACGGTAGGAGCAGCACAATCACAGTAAAATCAAATCCCATAACTGCTGGGTGGGTGACTCACAGACTGGAGAACACTTATACCACAGAAGTCCACCCACTGGAGTGAAGTTTCTGAGCCCCACGTCAGGCTTCCCAACCTGGAGGTCTGGCAACAGGAGGAGGAATTCCTAGAGAATAAGACTTTGAAGCCTAGTGGGATTTGATTGCAGGACTTCGACAGGACTGAGGGAAACAGAGACTCCACTCTTGAAGGGCACACACAAAGTAGTGTGTGCATCGGGACCCAGGGGATCCCCTGCATTGGCAGGCAGATTCTTAACCACTGCGCCACCAGGGAAGTCCCTCTCTGTTTAGATTTTGTTTTAAGATTCCCTGTGCACTGATAAGTGAAGTTGTGTCTGAGGTGTGAGGTGAGACTAACCTCTTGAGTTTAGGGTTTCTTTCTTAAAACTCTGGCATTTTGGGATAATATAGGGCAGTTTGAATGGACACTGATGTTCTGAGTAAAGTGATCTTGATGAGATGCCATGCTTCTTAGACACACTTTCTTGGTTTTAGGCTGTCTTTTAAAATTTCATTTAATTTGTTTCTACTTCTTTCTGTATATTATGAAATATTCCATAGCTTCTATAGCTTTTATTATTGTTGGTGCTGTGATTATTATTATTGTTAACCCTTTCTGCTTTGCTGCATTTCTGTATATCAACCCAATGATTAGGAATTTTTTTAAAATTTATGATCTCAGAACATAAATACTTAATATGACTGAGACTCATCAGTGACAGATATCCAGGTAACTGATATCTTTGTGACAAGTATTTCTAAATAATATTGTTTAAAAATTTAAAAGGGTTACCTAAGTAATGTAGACCTTGTTTTTTTTTAAAAAAAAGACTTAAAATGAAGCTTGGTTTACCTGTGCAATAAAGGAAAAATAGTAAATAAAACAAAACAGCAACAATAAAAAAAAAGAAAACCTGTTTCTAGACTCTGTCCTAATGAAGTATTTTTACTGGCGAGGCTGGTTTTTCTCGGGACAGTGGTATATATACGGTCCTCTAGGCTCTCAGGCTAAGGCTTCCAGGCTTTGCTCTAATCACGTTGCAATTTGGTGATCTGTGTAATGTTCTGTGCCTCCGTTAATCACACAGTGGAAAGAATCAGCTGACTGAATCATTTGTTTTATTACGACTCCAGAAAAGTACTGCCAGTTACTCCAGTAACTGCCTCGTGGGAACTTTGTCAGAGGGAGTATTCTGGAGGCAGACGTGTTGTGAACACCTCCCTTCAATTCCTGTAAGTGGCACCAACACATTCCTGTTACAAGTCAGTTAAAAAACATGACCCTTTGGATAAGCTTTCCTAGTGGAAGTTGTTTATGCTGCACTTAATATCTTCATGGTGTTACAACTTTACTGAATTCATTGATGAGCTCTAGTAGTTTTCTGGTGGCATCTTTAGGACTTTGTACGTGTAGTATCAAGTCTATCTAAGATATGTCTTATTTTTATTGTACCTAGGTTTACTGAAAGTCATTAAGTTCATATTATGTCTTTTACAGAGTTTGTCAGCAAAAGAAAAAAGAAAAAAAGGTATGATTTTCATAAGGTATAAAATAAAGGTAAATGAGATGAGAGTTTGCAGGTGAACTCTTAGAAGTAATTATGTTTTGGGTATGTCTGTCTAAAATACTTTCTCTAGATTTATGGCAACTTGTGTTTTACTAAGTTAAATGATGAAAATTTATTGAACATCTAGGTCATTTCAAATAGAGGTTATGAAATATGTTCATACATTTCCCACTGGGAAGTACAGGTATGAGTTCACAATTGCTTGCTTCTTGGTATTTGCTAGAGATTAAGGTTTTTAGGGGTTAAAATTATATGTAATTAAAGCAGCTAAAATAATAAGGGAAATATTTCAGTATGCCAGGAAGGTGTGTTTTCAGTAAAAGAAGGTGTGAAAAACACATTTTTGTCAAAGGGAAAAAAAGGGTAATTTTATGCTACAGCTGTTTGTTTCTGGATGAAAAAATAAGGGACCAACTAATATGGATACAGGAAGTTATGGAAGGTTTGTAGAAACAGAGCCCTGAAAAAGGAGTTTTGTGCATGGTCGGGCTGGGGTTAGATTAAATTTAATGAGGTAAATGGATTTTGTTATTAGAAGTAGGCTGGTGTAGGGTTAGATTTGGTTCCTCTCTGTTAAAAGAAGTTTTCTTAGAATGCTGCTTTTGATAACAGATTATGTAAACTTTTGAAGTGATCTATATTTGCTTTTGAAATCTTTTGTCATTTTGGTTAAATGAATAAATATTCAGTACTTTATGATGCTATTTGACCAAGTGTTTTGAAAATTTTTGATATTTCCAACAAACTTGTTGCTTATTAAATATACCTTGTACATCTGCTTTGGCCATTGAGGAGGGGAATGGATTTAAAAGTCAAAATGAAGTAACTATGGTTCAGACATCCAAGGTAAAACTAGGTGGCCATTGTGCACACAATTTCAGACACATTCGTGTATTGCTGAGAACTTGAATTTTCCAAACTATCAGATTAAAGGACATCACTAGCTGTTCTCAAAACAATATATGCTAGCAGCTGCCAACTGCAACCTTATTGTCTGAAGGTCTCCTTTTCTAATCGTGAAACCTTTCTCTTACTTTAGGAATAGTAGTGATAAACAAGACAGCTCAAGCTATAGTCTCCCAGCAGAAGGCACTAGATTCTTTAGATATATGTTAATACCCCTGGAGAAATTGAAAACCAAATAAATAGAATAATTCAAAAGGCTACTTGGTTATAAGATATTTGTAGAGAAGACCTGCATCATAACTTATTTTCCTGGTTGCCATCTGGAATAGAAAGTTTCCTTTGGGAAATACTGCAAGGGTGCATTTTGATCATTATCCTAATTGTAATATGTCTACTAATTCTCAAATGTCTGTCAGGGTGCTATGACAAAGCCATCAAAAACAGAGGTAATATTTTCATAATACAAAATATTGATGCTAAGCTTGGGACTCAAGAATTCTTTGAAATGAAAGTCAGTGATTTTCACTCCTGTAATCCTGAAAAATTGACTTTGCCCCAGTTCAGTAGGAAGGATCTAGAGAGATCGTTTCCTCTCTTCCCCTCAGGATTAAGAAGTAGCAAAGAGGGCTTCCCTGGTGGTGCAGTGGTTGAGAGTCCGCCTGCCGATGCAGGGGACGTGGGTTCGTGCCCCGGTCCGGGAGGATCCCACGTGCCGCGGAGCGGCTGGGCCCGTGAGCCATGGCCGCTGAGCCTGCGCGTCCGGAGCCTGTGCTCCGCAACGGGAGAGGCCACAACAGTGAGAGGCCCGTGTACCGCAAAAAAAAAAAAAAAAGTAGAAAAGAATATGAAGGAATTGTAACTGAGCACGACCCTATGGCGCCTTCCGGGGACAGACCCCTCCCCCATATCCTCTGCTTTAGCTCCTCTCTGAAGTACTTAGATAACAGTACCTGATGTACCTTTCCTGAGTTGTTTTACAGATGCTAAAACCCCCACCAAATGGAAGGAATTAACTACTTGATGACCATAACCCCCAGACCTACTAGAATCTAAGGATTGATATTGTTAACTCCTGTGACAACACCCTGTTACCTCACCATCAACCAATCAGAGAATTGTGCATGAGCTGATCACATACTCTGGGACTCTCCTCCCTCAACTTGCCTTTAAAAATGCTTTGCTGAAACCCCATCAGGAGTTCGGGCTTTTTGAGCATTAGCTGTCCCAGACTCCTAGTCTGGGGCCCTGCAATAAACGCTGTACTTCACCACAACCTGGGGTCAGTAGATTGACTTTACTGCACGCAGGTGAGCGGACCTAGGTTTTGGTTCTGTAACAGCTTCTTTAGCTTGTAGTCAGTCTCACCTGTGTAATATACAGAATAGTAGTCTGTTATTTTAGCTACTATCTATTAACAAGGCATAGGCTACACTTGGGTCTGACCTGTCAGTTCTCACTAATTTAATTTATTGTCCTTTCTGAAGGCACTTAGAACATCCAAAAAAAAATGTTTTAAAAGCCTTAAAAACAAATGAGTAAACACATGTTCTACTTATCATTTTGTCAGACTGAACAAAGTTCTTTGGATGTGCTCAACAGCTCCTGGATGGAGACAAACATGATCAGTTAAATAAATGAACAATTTCTTTGGGATCAGAAAGTTTCAGCAGAATCTATTAATTTTTATGAGCATTAACTGACAAAAATCTATGTATTTGACATAACCTATGTGTCTGTAGGACACTTCCTGTTAACATCAGAAACAGAGAATTGTGCAATTCATATAAAAATTGTAGCATATGGCAGAGTCTTTACAATGGTGGGAAGATAGGCCAAAAATTATGTTTGTAAATTTCTGAAATGATTTCCAGAAACGCATTACAGGCTAAGTGCTTTATACAGTATGTATTGTTAGCAGGTGTTGTGAGTACTGTATTTCTTACAATACATTTTACTCCTTTATACTCTTTAAGGGAACAAGCAGCATAATTGGAATTCCTTTGAGAATGATTTGTTAGTTATTTTGGACCTTTATAGGGAGTAAATGGTAAATAAGAGCTGAGTTTTTGGACATTAGTATCTATTGGTTGAGCAGATTATACTGTAAATTTTAAAAAGGAAGGGCAATTTAGGCAATGATACTAACAGCTGCACAGTTATTGTGTAATAGTGGCCCACCTGGGCTGAATTGTGAATTGTAAAACAAAGCTGAATGCTTTCAGTTTCGTGATGTATTATGCTACAAGGGAAGCTCTCAGTTAAGCAACATGTAGAGCTACTGTCAGACCATCCTTCAGCCAAATTACTAGTACACTGAAAAATGACTACAGTGATATCAGTTGGTGAGATCATCACAGCCTGCTTCTCTTAATGTTTCCATCATTCCTGATCCCGATTTTACATCTCAGTAAATTATTTGTGGTAGTAAAGTGTTTTCTCCTCCTTCATTATATTAATTGTTGGTAGATGGTCTATTAATTTAAAAAAACCTATTCAGCTCTTTGAAATTGAAAACACATGAAGACTTTTCCCACCTTCATCAGGAACAGTGTAATAGTTAAACAATATCTAGGCAGTGAATTACATGCTATGATTTATATAGGTAATGTGCAATGATTTTAAACATAGAGGAATGTTCTTATGGGTAAAACTTAGCAAAAGTTAGCCTTTTTGCACTGAAAAATTTACTACCATATGTTGTGATTGATCAGCTTTCTGTAACTTAAAGAAAAATGTTTCTACATCTCCATCAGGGCCCCAACTCGGTATTTCTTTCATTTTCCTCTATACTTTCTAGTGAGAAAGAATGGAGAATAATGGAGGCTCTAGAAACATGAGCTTTTAGAAAAAGGAGTTGAGACATTAGGAAACCATGTGGTCTTGCTGGGAATCATCTCTAATAGGAGCCAAAGAAAAGTTGGGCATTATATCAAGCATTGTTTTCTTTCCAGGTTTTGCTAAATCTGGCTACGTTTTACAAACACTTCAGGGGAAGTTCAGAGTTCTGCATCTTATTCCTAGATCTTTCATATGACCCCGAGAAGTCACTTAAGTTTACAGACTTGTTTGAGATGGATTTTAAGCCACCTTTCAATATACATCATTAAAGAAAAGGGTTCATTTGGGTGGTTTCTTTTCACACATACTCAGACAAAAGCATGGAAACTATTCTTCTATTTTGATGCAAAGAGTAAGTAATTCAAATTTTTAATAAAGCCAAATGGCTGCCTGGGTAAATCTGTTAATCAGTTTTTCTCTTTGCTTGTTTTCTTTTAGTAATGTGGTTTCCATTAGACATTTCAATTCTGTTTCATTGCTGGTAAGCATCTGTTTTAAAATACAGTTAAAAATTGGTACTCTTGGTCCAATTCCAAGGGGCAAAATCAGCAGGAATGAGTAATCCCACAGCCTTAAGAAGAAACTTCTAAAGCATGAAAAAAAGTAATAAGTACTAAACTTTGAATAAAAGAGCCATAAATGAGTCTGGAAGCCTCATTTACATTGTAATGTGCATACCAGCATGATGTCATTATCAATTAGTGTGAGTATTTTCTAACAGCCACCTATTCCGAGTATGCAGTCATTTAGTTTATGGTTATGATTGTGGTGTGTGTGTTGGTATCAGACAGCAATGTCCATGGAAAGCATTGATAGTAATACAGAAAAAATTTATGCCAACTGTGAATCAGTCCTACTTCATTTAATGTTATTTATTGATACGAGGTAGATAGAATACCTCAATCTATGCAAATTCAATAGAATAATAAAATCTGGCTGTAATATAATCTTTCTACTGTACGAGTTAAAGCAACAAATATATATATATAGTCAGTTTCATCACAATTTAGCTTTGTTTCTTTTGGATTTTGGAATGCTATAGTTATTGTCAGGACTCATTTCATTCTCTGTGTTTTAATGTCTCAGTCTCTGTTTAGATTAGTTTTTTTTTTTTTTTTGGCTGCGTTGGATCTTTGCTGCTGTGTGCAGGCTTTCTGTAGTTGCAGTGAGCAGGGGCTACTCTTTATTGCGGTGCACAGGCTTCTCATTGCGGTGGCTTCTCTTGTTGCAGCGCATGGGCTCCAGGCGCGCGGGCTCGGTAGTTGTGGCGTGCGGGCTTAGTTGCTCTGATGCATGTGGATCTTCCCAGACAAGGGCTCGAACCCGTGTCCCCTGCATTGGCAGGCAGATTCTTAACCACTGCGCCACCAGGGAAGTCCCTCTCTGTTTAGATTTTGTTTTAAGATTCCCTGTGCACTGATAAGTGAAGTTGTGTCTGAGGTGTGAGGTGAGACTAACCTCTTGAGTTTAGGGTTTCTTTCTTAAAACTCTGGCATTTTGGGATAATATAGGGCAGTTTGAATGGACACTGATGTTCTGAGTAAAGTGATCTTGATGAGATGCCATGCTTCTTAGACACACTTTCTTGGTTTTAGGCTGTCTTTTAAAATTTCATTTAATTTGTTTCTACTTCTTTCTGTATATTATGAAATATTCCATAGCTTCTATAGCTTTTATTATTGTTGGTGCTGTGATTATTATTATTGTTAACCCTTTCTGCTTTGCTGCATTTCTGTATATCAACCCAATGATTAGGAATTTTTTTAAAATTTATGATCTCAGAACATAAATACTTAATATGACTGAGACTCATCAGTGACAGATATCCAGGTAACTGATATCTTTGTGACAAGTATTTCTAAATAATATTGTTTAAAAATTTAAAAGGGTTACCTAAGTAATGTAGACCTTGTTTTTTTTTAAAAAAAAGACTTAAAATGAAGCTTGGTTTACCTGTGCAATAAAGGAAAAATAGTAAATAAAACAAAACAGCAACAATAAAAAAAAAGAAAACCTGTTTCTAGACTCTGTCCTAATGAAGTATTTTTACTGGCGAGGCTGGTTTTTCTCGGGACAGTGGTATATATACGGTCCTCTAGGCTCTCAGGCTAAGGCTTCCAGGCTTTGCTCTAATCACGTTGCAATTTGGTGATCTGTGTAATGTTCTGTGCCTCCGTTAATCACACAGTGGAAAGAATCAGCTGACTGAATCATTTGTTTTATTACGACTCCAGAAAAGTACTGCCAGTTACTCCAGTAACTGCCTCGTGGGAACTTTGTCAGAGGGAGTATTCTGGAGGCAGACGTGTTGTGAACACCTCCCTTCAATTCCTGTAAGTGGCACCAACACATTCCTGTTACAAGTCAGTTAAAAAACATGACCCTTTGGATAAGCTTTCCTAGTGGAAGTTGTTTATGCTGCACTTAATATCTTGGTGGTGTTATGCTAAGGTGCCAGGGTGGTAATGGAACGGGATGATGTACGTGAGTGCTTTGGTTCAGTGCCTGGTAGATGATGAGGACTCTGCACATGCTGAGTATCCAGCGATGATGCTGGCTATTGACCGTGTTCACATCACACATGAAGTTTCAAATGGGCATCCACCTAAATGGCTGTTTTTGAAAACTTAGCTGTGCCCCTCCTTTCTTTTTTTCCAGCACACAAATGTGTATCCTTAAAAAAGGACATAAAACTCTTTCCCTTGATCTCATTGTCTCTCATTGTTTCCTAGACTTTGCTCCATTAGGTGTCACTTCGCTCTCTCTTGCCCCACCATCCTCTTTTCTGCAATCTGTAAACACTCTAAAGTCCACTCCAAATCCTGTCCATAAAACATAATACTTTCCTTGATCTAAGTGCCTCTTTAAGCAGTTGACTTAGTTTGATTCTCTCCTTCATAGCCAAACTTCTTTAAAAAGGCATCTACTTGATGTCATCTCCCAACTCCCTATATAATTTGAAAAGCAGCAAGTGGTGTGGCAGAACAAATATAGAGTGGTGTGTCCAGCAAATCTGGGACCAATTGCACATCGAGTGTTAATCAGAAAAAGAAGATGCTGTCTCTCAAAGTCAGCCTCCCAGGATCTAAATTGTGAGCACAGGTCGTAAGAAATAGTCTCACATACTGTGGGGATGCCAAGAGAGGCAACCGGTGGTTTCTTTCCCCAAGCTGCTTACGAACTAGTTGTGGAGAGGACCACACACATAGAAAGGTAACAGAATGAAAGGGAGGGCCCTTGGTTAGGAGGGGAGGTGATGGCAAGATCAGAGCTGGGTCTAAAGGGTGGGTTGAACGTGGGAATGTTGAGGAGATACAGCTCCAGGTGAGGAAGTACTATGTAAATATGGTTAGTGATGGGAAATGGTCAAATATGTTTGGTAGACAGAGATGAACAATCTGTCTAGGAAAGAAAATTCTTGTGGGAGAGTGGTGCAAGTCAATGCCAAAATGTTAATATGCACTTTCTTCAGTAAATATGTTCCTGGAAAGTGGGAGGAAATAAGGACTAATGTAGCTAGTTCTTTTAGAAGTAGTGACAGGTGGCTCTCTCATCAATGAATGAATGCTGGAGGACCACCTTCTCACAGTTCCTGTCTGACCTTAGTGTAAACGAGGCAATTGCCTTAATTCTTTCGGGCCTTTAGGTGATCTCTCAGTGGCTATGTAAATAATTAACTGGCACCTGCCATTTAATGTACTAATAGTGAATATGCAGTGCTACATTCGGTGCAGAATTCTGGGTCTCTTGAATGTTATTTTAATATTTGAATGCTATTCACGTCGACCCAGTTTTTACTATGGACTATTTCAATAAATATCTGTGTTATGTGGTACTCTGTGTGGCAAATTTAGCGAGGAATTACACCAAATTTATAAATTACTAGAGAGTTCTCACAGGTCCTGCATCATTTTCAAATTCTGCAAAGTTCATTAAATTGATAAAAATAGAGTCATAAATGGGTTCAATTAGCCTAACTTTCCCAGGATGTAACTTACTCTTCAAGGCTACATATCAGATTTTACGTGGCTGGAGGTTCATTTAATAAATGACTTCTTCTGTGCACTAGATAGGACCCAAGAGACTTGAAATTGTGCATGTGGCTTCTAGTCATCCACTGACTTCCTGTGCTTATTTATTGCTCTATGGCAATATTTTATTGATATACTATATGTCAATTTGTCAGTTTGGGTCATTCTGTGTAATGCTACAAAATAGTCCTGATTTTTTTTTTTTTTTTTACCTTCTGAAAGCCTGTGTTCCTCTAAAGAGCTTCTGTGTAATACCCATCCATTAGTAATTTTGAGAGTTGATGGAGGAGGGGGCTACAGCTCTGGGGGTGGAAGATGTAGACAGGTTTGCTGGTTTAATGCACACTGGTAGGTGTCTGAGGAAGATGGAGTATTATTATTGAAAACCTTCGACCAGGTCTTAATTTAGTGACTTGATATTAGCGTTTCATCCAAAACATCATCATCAAAGGGACACTGTGACATATTTATCCAACTCTAATCCTTTGAAAGCAGTCAATCAGGGTAGAATTTCCATTTAACATCTGAATTTGACCTAGAGCTTTTGAGCCAATTTGGAAAACAGTGTATTAAGACAAAAATAATGAGATTTAACATAGAATACTCACCTTCTTCCTGATTTTCCTATTGGAAACTCAAAATCATGAAGTTATTGGCAGGAAAATGCCCAGTGTTATAAGTAACATATTTTAAAGATCTACATAATGTAATATAACGGAACGAGCCAGCAGTTGATAAGAAAAATCAGAGCTAGACCAAACAGTGTTATATACATGGAAGCCCGTCTTATTTTTCTTGATTCTATTATAACATGGACTAATTTTCTGGGGAATGAAATTGTTTAACCATGGTTCAGAATCCTTATAATGAAGTTATACAAGGAATATCTACTTAATTATAACTCAAAATAGATGAGTTTACTTCCATATTTAAAGACTAAAAATGCAGTTTCTCTGAAATCTTCCTCTGATGAGGCTTACCAGATTTTACGAGCTGGAAGGGAATTTAAGAATTTTTCAGTTTACCAGGACATTTGCAAGTTGAGGAACCTGAAACCCAGAGGTAATTGAATTACTCAGCTTCTTACAACTAGGCCACATCTCTTCTTGGTACCACGCTGCCACTTGTTTCACGGTATGGGATTCTGAAAATTTTCTGAGATTCTACAGGTCCATTATTGTGCTATGATATCATTTGATTCTTTGATTTTTTTTTTTTTCTTGTGAGTGAGGCATATATTTCTAATAGGGATGCAAACTATTGGGTGGGCCAAAAGTTTCATTTGTTTTTTCGGTACGATGGCTCTAGTAGCACTTAGGTGTCTTTAACTTCATTCAAAACAATTTTGTTAGATTGTACGTGACAGCTGTCATATCAGTATGCATTTAAAAAAAGACATCAAAATTGGTGAATTTTTGTGTAGCCATTTTAATATTGGAGATGGAAGAAAGAAAGCAACATTTCGGCATATTATGGTTTATTATTTCAAGAAAGGTAAAAACGCAACTGAAACACAAAAAAAGATTTGTGCAGTGTACCGAGAAGGTGCTGTGACTGATCGAACGTGTCAAAAGTGGTTTGTGTAGTTTCGTACCGGAGATTTCTCACTGGACGATGCTCCACGGTTGGGTAGACCAGTTGAAGTTGATAGCGATCAAATCGAAACAATAATTGAGAACAATCAACGTTATACCACAAAGGAGGTAGCTGACATACTTAAAATATCCAAATCAAGCGCTGAAAATCATTTGCACCAGCTTGGTTATGTTAATTGCTTTGATGTTTGGGTTCCGTGTAAGTTAAGAGAAAAAAAATCTTCTTGACCGTATTTCCGCATGCGATTCTCTACTGAAATGTAATGAAAAAGTTCCGTTTTGAAACAAATTGTGACAGGTGATGAAAAGTGGATACTGTACAACGATGTGGAACGGAAGAGATCATGGGGCAAGCGAAATGAACCACCACCAACCACACCAAAGGCCAGTTCAAAGAAGGTGGTGTTGTGTATATGGTGGGATTGGAAGGGAGTCCTCTATTATGAGCTCCTTCCAGAAAACCAAACAAGTAATTCCAACAAGTACTTCTCCCAGTTAGACCAGCTGAAAGCAGCACTCGATGAAGCGTCCAGAATTAGTCAACAGAAAATGTATAATCTTGCATCAGGATAACGTAAGACCGCATGTTTCTTTGATGATGAGGCAAAAACTTACAGCTTAGCTGGGAAGTTCTGATTTATCTTCCATATTCACCAGACATTGCACCTTCGGATTTCTATTTATTTCAGTCTTTACAAAATTCTCTTAGTGGAAAAAATTTCAGTTCCCCGGAAGACTGTAAAAGGCACCTGGAAGAGTTTTTTGCTCAAAAAGATAAAAAGTTTTGGGAAGATGGAGTTATGAAGTTGACTGAAAAGTGGCAGAAGGTGGTGGAACAAAAGGGTGAATATATTGTTCAATAAAGTTCTTGGTGAAAATGAAAAATGTGTCTTTTATTTTTACTTAAACCGAAGGCACTTTTTGGCCCACCCCATACTTGTAAGCAATAATTCTGTTAATTACTGAAGGCTACTGAAGTTTGGATACATGAGCATGAGCTTTGCTGTCTGGCAGACATGTGTTCAAGTCCTGACTCTGCCACTGACTTGATGACATTTGACAAGTACCTTCACCTAAGCCTGTTTCCTCATAAGAAAAACAGCTTTTGTTTATTTATTGAACATATTGAGGTGTCAATAAATATTGATCCCATTATTTATCATTCAATAAATGCTTATTGGTCAGTTGAATCTAGGAAAGATATCTGAGGCTATATTACTACCTCTAAAAATATTTCTTACTCTGTATTATTGAAAAAGTGATACCAATAATATTTAGAGACAAAATTTGTGAACCTGTTCAACTACGTTGCTTGTTTGTAGCTTTCCAGATTTATAGACTTCATGACCTCATCTGTATCATGGAGGAAAAAACAACTCAAAAGGTATCTTACTGACTTGCTAGTGAGTCAAAAGTAGGTTAGAGTTCAAATGATGTTTGATTCGGAAATTAAACAGTGTTATCAAAGATTCCGTTTTCTTTCTGACTATCCTCTCTGCCTGCCAAAGTGTCTGCTTCAACCAAGAAAGGCTCACCTTTGGGGAACCAAAAGCTTCCTAATTCACATTAAGCAATAAAAGAGAGATCTCCCTGGTAGTTCTCAAAGAAGAGGGTGGAAACTTAATTGTTCAGAAATTCTCAGCAAAGATCTTGTGTTTCACTGACACTTGCTGGGCTCTGGTTATTATGTCAGAGATTGGACATGCTGAGTGGTTTTAGCCAGTCAGCACCATGTCTGGTGTTGGGGATGAGTCAGCTTCTCATCAGAAAATGTTGCTGGGCTGAGGAGAGGAGGATATTCGAAAGGAAATTAGAGTCTAGTTACTAAGAGAAAAAGACAATGGATAATGGGAAGAAGGCCAACATGTTTACTACATCTCCCCAAGCTAGTGGTATGTCCCAACTTTGAGATAGACTGTTAGATGTAACCACAGTTCTTTATATATCATCAAATTCTTTGTTTTTGTACAGATAAATAATAGTTATGGATATAAGCACGTCAGCATGGAGATATTTAAAGATTTACACTTACTTCTTTTCAAATTTTCTCAATCTCCTCCCAAAGCAGTGACCTATGGAAGAGTTTACTATCACCGGTTGGACAGGAGGTCTAGGTTAATTATATTAAATATAGCACATTGCAGAATCTCTGGAGGGTGGTGTTTGAAACTTTGAAGCCAAAGACAAATAATTTGCATTATTTTGTATTGAAATGTAACTGAATTTCTTCTATAGAAAAAATTCGGTTTAAGTTCTTTTCTGTATCAAGGAATTTTATGCTCTCAATTCTGATATCCTCTAAACACTGTGGATCACACTGCAGGAATGTCTGAGGATACAACATGTATCTAAGCTGCAGTAGACTAAAAATAATTATGGCTCCAATGTCATTTGCATCCTCATGGAGAATATACAGCTCACTCATAGGAAAAATAATCATAGAACCAAATGATGCCAAGTACAACAAAATGCTACAACCAGATAATCTCAGAGAACTTTCAGAATAAGGAATTTGACTTATTTTTAACTTCATGGTTTTTAAGTGCACCAAGGTCTCAGGATAGTGAGCGAGTAGCTTAGAAGAAGGCAGTACTATGGGAAGTCTGTTAGGGCTTGGAATCATGAATTCTTTGAGAATCAGATGAAACTACAAATGCTCACACCAGAAAAGTGGTCCTCCATCCAAAATTTCATGTATAATTTTGGGGGTTCATGGACTCCCTAAAGATCATTTTTATTTTTTTATTAAAAAATTTTTTTATTGACATATAGTTGATTTACAGTGTTGTGTTAGTTTCAGGTATACAGCAGAGTGAATCAGTTATATCTAAAGCTCATTTTTAGACTCAAGCATATATATACACCATTTTTATAAGAATACAAAAACTAAACCCTACTTCCTTGAATTTCAAAATTTAATATCTAGTTTCATAGAGGCATAGCTTTAGAGATTTGAAAGAACTGGGTTCATTATTCTTCAAAATATATTTCTAGGAGCTCAGTCATTAAGGCCTAAGAACATGTGAAGGAGTAAGAAATTTGGAGCATGAATGGATTCTTCCAAGGCCCTGCACATAGTAGGTACAATGAATCTTGTGTAAAGTAATGAAAAATCAGTCTTAGAATTCTGCTGGTGTAGCAGCTCAATTCCAATGTCATAAAGGTAATATTAGATGAATACTTATTAAAGTAATTCTCCTTTATTTTGTCATAAATTACTTCCTTACTATCTAATTTTTAGGCTTCTAAGTAGGATTTTTTAAAACTTGTGTATTCATTAAGATATACAAAATAAAGTACCTGGCTACTTTCCTTCCATTTCTTGCTTTTCTAACTTCAGTGAAATGTTTTTCAAAATAATATTGTGTTGACGGGTGTATTCCAATCGTTCCACGAAGAATGTTCCTTACATTTTGCATTTTCAGTGCTATTTAATTCTGTCTTTTGATTTTTATAATCTCTAATAAGCTGTTTTCTAAAATCAGCATTCTCACTGGAGATGATCCAGCATGTCGACTCAAATCACTGAAGAAACATGATTGGTCCTAGCACTGGGCAAAACTATGTGGAAAACTTGTAATGATTTGTATACATTTTCACACTTATTATGATTCAGATATGGACTGTGGCCCAGAAAAGATGTGGATGTATTTTGATAGTCCCTGTAATTAGCTCAGCAATGTTTCTCTAAGTTATGATTTCATGCTGACTATTAGAAATTGCACATTGTTGAGATGCCACATGCAAAGAAGGTATGGTATTATATGGCAATAATTAAAAACACTATAAAGTAAATTAAACAGGATTTCAAATCGAGAAAGCATAAAGTAAATGTGGCATAAATACAATTGAGAAGGAAAATATGTAGTCTTAAGTTTTAGATAAAATTCTAAGCACATAGTCCAATTTAATTTTGACCAAGCACAGCAAAACTAGAGTACTGATGGGGAAACAGAGAATGTGGACTTTACTCCTTCATTATGGACATCAGTATGGAGATGAAGGAAACATGTCCTGGCCTAAATGTTATACTACTAATGTCTTTTCTCCTAGCATGTGTGACAGGCTAGACTGGCTATATAATTGGTGGGATCCAGTGCAGAATGAAAATTCAGGACTTCTTGATCAATATTCATTTGAAAAAAAAAATCAAGATGGTAACAGCAGTGCATTAAACCAAGCACGGGGTCCTGTGCAGCTGCTAGCCCTAGTGATGGGACAAGAAGGGAGTTGTAGAGATTCTTCTGAATCCTGTCTGTCCGAGTCCCAGCTCTTCCTGGGTTCTGAGGCGATGATCAGACCCCCAGGAAAATAGCCAGCGCTCTGTTTGGTGCAAGTTTTGAAGGCTATTGAGGTGACAATGGCTGTTCATTCCCGAAATCTATCCTCTAGATAGGTTGTGAGGATTAATGAATTAATATCAGAAATTGCTAGAGGGCAAATCTTCACTTGCCTAAAAGAGCATAAATTTTTTTTTTTGCCTTTTATGCTTTCTGACAATCCCTTCAGTCTGCCACTAGGTTTTTAGTGGAGCGTGTGGAGAATGTAGGACAAGATGGTGAATCTTACTCAAGGGCATCTTGAGAGTTTTGCGAACTTAAGGCAATAATGTAGGTCTTGGGCCCTGTGTCATGGAATAAACGAAGACAGCCAGAACTTCAGATAAAAGAGGCTAGAGCTCATTGGTTGTTACTATTTAGGAGGCAAATTATGACAATGAGTCTTTTTATATATTAAAATCCCTTTTATCATTGCATATCTACCTAATTTTAAACTATTTTTAAAAAAATTTATTTATTTATTTATATTTTTGGCTCTGTTGGGTCTTTGTTTCTGTGCGAGGGCCTTCTCTAGTTGTGGCGAGCAGGGGGCCACTCTTCATTGCGGTGCGCGGGCCTCTCACTGTCATGGCCTCTCTCGTTGCGGAGCACAGGCTCCAGACACGCACGCTCAGTAGTTGTGGCTCACGGGCCCAGTTGCTCCGTGGTATGTGGGATCTTCCCAGACCACCTAATTTTATTTTGAGCAACCACAAAGTTATAGAGATGCCCTATTGAGTGTTTAAGGCCATATATTCTTTTAAACACTGCATAGAGAATACACACTGGCCCCTTAAAAAAAAAAAACCAAAAACCAAAACGCCAGATGGTACAACTGGTAACTGGGAAAAGCCCCAGATGATGGCTGTTGAAAGAGTTAGGACAGAAAGAAAAGTTGCAACACCCTTTGTTTTCTCCACACACTTCAGAGCCCGGCGGGCGGGTTCCTGCCCCATTGCCACAGCCAGGCCCCTCGGTCACCTTAAGAGACCCTTGAGGACATCTCCTCTTCCAAATCACTAGAAGAAAGGTGCTCATGGGTCATTTAACACTTGGACTCCAACCCCTGAGCTAAAAAATATAGGAGACTGAAAGAGAAAATAGCTAGAGGTAGCCAAGGTGAAAAAAGAGGGAATGGGAGCCAGAGAAGAACAGCTGCAGATGGTAGCCCCGTCAGCATTTACACTTGGAAGGTCTCTCTCTTTGCTCACCATCCGCTTTACTGTGTATTTCAGTTAGTGAGTAGAAGCTTGGTGATGGGGATGGAGTGACTCAGTTCCTGCCTTCTCGGAGCTTTCCAAGTGGCAGTGAATATAAGGTAACGAAAAAGGCAGAAAATGACTGAGAACAGAAGGGAGATGAAGAGGAAGGAAAGAGGGCGATTAGGAAAGTTAATGCGGCGAGGCTGTCAGGGGGCAGACCCTGAGGGCTGGGGTAGGGAAAATAGGCAGAATGCAAAGGAATAGAGGCTGCATGAGGGAAAACTGTTACAACGCCTATCGTGTGCCTGAATGCAGCTGAAAACTTTCCATAAATTTGTCTCCTGCAAGCTTCGTGTGACCTCTGTGAGCCCAAATGCGATCGGCTTCATTTAGAAGAGATAATAACACACGCACACACACGTGAGACATGATTAAGATTTGAAGAGCAACTAAACAAAAAGATTGTGGCATCCCTTCCTAGATATAATTCAAAGTAAAATAAAACATCACACAATATTCACATATATGCTAGAGTTAAAATAGATTATCTTCAGATTTTCTTATGGCTAAATCTTGGGTAAGTTATTTGAAGGTGGGCTTGTATCCCATTTGAGTGGCTCTTGTTCTGCTGTGCCTTAATTAGCAATATATGGTCAGCACTGTGCCCGAGGTGACAGAGCCAGTAAGTGGCAGAGAACAGATTCAAATTTAGGTGTGTCTGATGCCAACGCCCAGGCTTTTGATAATGTGACTTTCCCAGTGAGCCACGCTTGAGGTGCTTCCTAGTCCTGGGGGTGTGTTCTCTGAGTGGGAACCTGCTTATCACTAGGACAGGCCCTTTAGGTGGAGACAGAATTTCTATGTAGAGGCAAAAGGCTACCTAGGACGCTCTGAAACTGTCACAGGTTTTTAAGCGGCATAAATCTTCCTTACATCTATGGTATATTGTTAAATGAGAGAAGCACATTGCAGAGAAATGTTCATAGCATAATCCCAATTTTCCCTAACGAAATGCTCTTATATCTGTGTTTATAGATGTTATATGTTTGTATAGGTACCTTGGATACTGGAGGGAGATTAAAAAAAAAAAAGGCAGAACATCAAGTCATTCCTAGTATAACGTGAAGGGAACATGGGTAGTAACACAGTTCATTCTATAACATTACCGAAAATATGGAATCAGTGAATGTGCCCATGGACAAGGTCATCAGGTCACACATTCAAAGACAACACCGATTTGTTTAGTTGATGGGGCTGTGGGTAGTTTAGGTCTGGAATTCCTTCCTTTTGCTCTTTTAGTTTTTGCTCTAAGGTAAAATAATGAAAAAAGGATTTCCCTGAATCTGCACGGACTTAGCTATACCTATATGTGTACAGCCAACAATGACACATCTGGTCACAGAGGTCCCTCCCCAAGGCCTCTCGGCTCCCTCTGTGCTTCTGGATGGGAAACAACCCATTCTGGTTCCCTGAACCCCCCTACACAGTAATTAGTAAAACCCCCCGGGAGCTTGTGGAAGGACAGTGTGCCCACCCTCTTAAAATGGGGGCAGCTGCTTTGGAGACTGTTGTGTTGCAGGATGGTGAGCCCAGTATTTTTAGATCTTCTAGTTCTTCTAGAAAACCGCAAAATTCAGGTTTGTATGTGAACACGATTTTTAATGATTGGCATGAAATCACATCTGAGGAGACACTATGCAAGTCACAATAGATGCATTTGCAGTCACTTGTCATTTTGCCTTGAAGGGGAAAGGGTCTAGTTCAGTATTTTGACAAGAGCTCAGCAAAGTTCAGGCCTATGGCTCTTGGGTGGAACCCAACACGGTGTGGGTGCGGTGGCGGGTGTGGTGGCGGGGTGTGATGCTTAGGATGGGGAAACAGCATCCAGAGAATCACAGTCACACACTGGAGAAGAAGGGTGGCTGTGGTCCCCTAAGAAGCCATTGATGATAACTCTTGCTGATTTCTAAGTTTTGTTGAGTGTCTATCTTTTCCCAGCTATTTATTCTCTCTTAGATCAATTGTTAAAATCGAACTGTGGAGTGCCAACACTGAGAGGTTGCTCCAATAAGCGGTGAAGACATTCTCTCTCCAATCCTAACCACATACACACGTACATTCCACACATCTGAAACATGGAGTACTGTTTTGCTCTTTTTATTACTTGAGAGTTGGGCATGGGATTGAACTGAAGTAAAATATTACAGTGCGTCAATGCATGTTCTGAATTCCAGCATAATTCAAACACCTCCCACTAAGATTTGTCATTCTGCCTCTAGGCAGGACTGTTCTTAAAGTGTTCTTGACATATGAACACCTGTGGTATTCATTAAGCTCTCCTGGAAATAAGATCTCCTTTAAAATACTCAGAAAGTATCTCTAAAAGAACAGAGTTCTGTATCTCCATCAAAAAGGTGAAGGTATAGCCTTCACTCTGCTGTATCTGAAAGGGTAAGAAAAGTAGGTTAGCATGTAAGGAGAGAAGTTAATTCCACGCCAGCAAGTATTCAAGAGGTAAGGCTTACATTGCTCATGACTTACATCAGCAAATCCCTCCCCCCAACTCTGTGTTTTCAGAAAAGGGGCACAAGAATTCTGGAATATCATACCCTATTAATTTTTATACACTGCTGGAAACTATGGCTTTAAAACACTGAAGTATTAAGAATTGTTCCATACCCAAAACAGACAATCGCATTTTAGAAAGTGCTTCTTCACTAACTATCACAACATTCTTTTGCAAGGAGCTGGCTAAAAGGGAGTAAAGTTTTTTCTTCATTGCAAGTCTGTCTCTTCTGCTCTGGTTCAAGCCAATAACTCATTTTATGCAGCCACAGACCAAGAATTATGAAACTTCGGAGGCATGACTGGAAATAGCATATTCTCCATGATCCCAAAGACACATTTCTTGATAACACGGTGATTACTATATCCCTAAATGGGTATTTCTGGTACATTGTCTGTCTAGCAGGCATATATTCCCACCTATTTGTCTGGGTAATTTCTGGCTCCAAAGGAACATATGGGCCATATTCACAACTTCTAACCATTTTCAGTGTTTATCTTTATTCCATCAAATTTCTTCAGAGTTTTTTTTTTTCCATTTCCCTTCTGTCTCTTTATTCTCCATTTTTCTTGCATGTGCTGACTAGTGGTAATTCGTTTTTGTAAAGCTCCACTTTTAAAGTTGGTGGGATAGGCAAGCTCAGAACTAAGAAAATGGCAAATCCACAGGCTGAAGTTTTTGTCCGTGCTCTGTCATTATTTAACATTTACAATTTGTGTAAGTCACTTAGCACACTCATGCTTTCCATTCCTCACTTACCGAATGCAATGAAGGTAGTTTCCTCCTACGAGCTTAGCAAAAATATAGTGGCAATGAATAATGCATGTGAATTACTCTTGAGAGTCTTTGGAAAAACCTGGGTTCTTGACCCGGCTCTGCCAACAGCACTATTTGCAGCCTGTGCAAGTCACGTTGACTGTTCTTTGCTTTGGTTTCTCCATCTGAACAATCTGAGTAATACTTTTCTTCCTCTACCTATTTCACAGAGATGCCTGGGTCTCAAAAGGCAACTGTGATACTTTGAAAAGACAAACACTACTAAGAATTTAAAACAGTGTGGCCTAGCTTCTGGAATAGAAATAGTAATGAGCGCTGTGGTTATCAGTGCCCTACTAGGTGCAGGCACTTGTGCTTTGTGTTAATTACAGGATCTCATAATCTTTTCACTGTTAATGCAATGTGGGTATAATTATCTCTATTTTTACATGTACATCAGGAAACTAAGACTTGGTACGTGACAAACTAGTTTATAGTCACCAAAGTAATAAGAGACAAAGCCTAGTTTGTGAGTCTTTGAGTATTTTTTTACCTTAAAAAATGATGGCTATTCATTTATTTATAGTCATTGTTACTCATCTATATTCATGTTTGCACAATTAGCTTTTGTTATAAAATTTTTGGAATACATAGTAATTTGATCTAAACTACTGAATGTCACCTGGTCATGCATCAAAGATGTTAATTTCAGAAATGGCTTTAGGGCCAAAAAAGCCAAGTATGGCTTTTAATGAGGGTTTAAATATAGATGTCACAGGGAGTGCAGGTTGTATCTAATCTATCACGACAGAAAGCAGATCATTGATTACTGGGGGCCAGGCTTAGCTGGGGGTTAGCTTGGAAAAGGCATAAGGGAACCTTGGAGGCGATGGCAATGTTCCGTCTTAATTGTGGGGCTGGTTACAAGGTACATGCATTTATCAAAACTCACTCTACACTTAAAAGGGGAACATTTTACTATAGATAAAGTATGTCTCAATAGATTTGACTTTTTAAAATACAGGTACTATCATCTACCTGCTGTCTGATTGGGCAAGTTACTTAACTGATCTCAGTCTCATGTTCCTTCTGTGAAAGTGGAGATACTAATTGTACCCACCTCCAAAATGTTGGGAAGTATTAAATAAGATAATCTGTACAAAGAGCTTACCATTGTACTTGTCCAGAGTAAGCACTCAACACACACTTATTCAAAAAAATATGTGCCAGACAGTGTTTTTCTAGGTGATAATGACTGTGAGAAGGGTGACCCTTTCCCTGAGTGGTCAACAAAGAATGCTGTGAGGAAGTGTCATTTAAAATGACACCTAGGGACTTCCCTGTGGTGCAGTGGTTAAGATTCCACGCTCCCAATGCAGGGGGCCCGGGTTCAATCCCAGGTCAGGGAACTAGATCCCACATGCATGCCACAACTAAGATTTAGCATGCCACAACTAAGGAGCCCTCCTGCCACAACTAAGGAGCTGGTGGGCCACAACTAAGGAGCCCACCTACTGCAACTAAGACCCAGCACAACCAAATAAATAAATTAATAAGTACTTAAAAAAATAATAAAAAAATTAAATGGCACCTAGATAATGTCAAGGAAATAGCCCTGGGAAGGTTTGGAGTCAAGTGTTCCAGGCACAGAGGACAGAATGTGCAAAGGACCCAAAGTGGAAGAGGTGTTCCGTCAGAGGAACCAAAGGCTGGGGGAGATGATTAAGATGTGACCTTGGAAAGCTCAACAGCAGGGCAACATGTCTTCCCTATGGGAAGAGCCTGGAGGAAATTAAGTGCGGGATGAAGCGTTCTGATTCACATTTAAAACAATTTCTTTGACTTCTGTGTAAAGTCTGAATGCTCAAGGGGCAAGAGAAGCTACAGGGACACAAGGTGAGACATAGTGGTGCTTGGACTAGGAAGGTAGGAATTAGAGATGATGAAACATGGCCAGATGTGGGATCTATTTTGCAGCAGAGAAAACAGAACTGCCAACAGTTTGGATGTGGCAAGGGACAGAGAAATCGTTTTTTGGCTTCAACAACTAGGTGTTACTCACTGGCTTGACATTTACTGATATTTAGTTACAATTATAATATTTTTTCTGAGAAGCCATTTGGTGAGGTGTTAGGTGTTATAAAGGGTTTCTGGGGTGACTACTGATATTAAAGTGTTTGTGTACTAAGTGCTAGTTTGGGGTCAAATTCTTGGCTTTACGTCTTAACTGTCTATTAGGTAATTAAATGGTTGTGCTGGAATCATTTCTGAAATCAGAATGGCATTTGTGCCTGTGTGTGTGAATGTGTGTGCATGTGTAATGTGTTCTTGAAGCTGCCAAGTCCTGCTGGCATGAATGACATTCAAGGACAGAGCCAGTCTCGAAGTTGCCTCTTGCACCATCCTACACTGTGTATAGTCCTTGTGGAGCTAAGGCTTTGCCCAGTTGTGGTTCCCTCATTACTGTTTTGTGTTTCTAAAACAACTAGAATTCTGGTAGTCTTCCTCAGGATCTCTGGAGTGGCAAGTGGGAAAATGTCCTGGAGACTTTTATAGCTTCTTTTCACAGTTTAGAATTCAAAAGCTGAAGCTTCTTTTTATCACTTTGGTGGAAAGGTTCAGAGTCAACATCACATTAGTTGATTAGTGGAGTGTTGTCTTCCACCTTCACTTCCTTCCTTACAGGCTCTTCTCCCTGCCTCCCTCCTCTTGCTTGTGTTTCTTCTTCTAGGAACTCCTGGAAGTTTCACTCAGTGTGTGAAGGACTAATCTGTGATCAGTCAATGAACCACATTCCCCAGGGGGTCACCTGACAACCTTTAATGCAATATTGCCCTCTGCTGAGTACACACTACCTGCCAGTGCTTTATAAGAGTTCTCTCTCTTAATCCTTCCAGCAAGCTCAAAAGCTCTCTTGTACAAACTTAGAAAGCTCTTTTATTTTCCACTTCTAATGGTTGAGTACATAGGTTCAGAGAATAAAGTCATTTGCCTAAGGCCACACAGGTAGTAAGTGACAGAATTGGAACTTTAACCTCAGGTAGGTCTGGCTCCAGATTCCAAATTTATAACTACTAAGCTATAGGGCCTCAGTCTATATAAAATTTGAGTATGGGATGTTGCAGCAAGATTCCCCAGCATCTTGACTGGTTACTAAATCAACCACTGTAATGCTGACGGAGAAGCTTAGAGAACAGTGTCACAAATATGGCAGCTGCTGTCTTAATTAGTGGCCAGATTTTCCGTGTTACTCTTATAGAAGGATCTGTTATGTGTTAGGCCTTCCACCAAGGCAGAGAAAATAGGATCACATTTATTTTCAAACTCAAAGTTCCCTGATTTTCTGCTGACTAGTACATTTTGTAAAAGTACACCTTTAACACATTGGTATTAATTCAGTAAAAAAAACTGTCCATACATTATGAACCCTGAAATTTTACATTTGCCCAAATCTGTCAGATTGAATATTTTTAATACTTATTGTTTTTATATGAGGGAAGTCAGATACATGATGTTCAGCAAGTAAGTTCAAACTGAGGCATTGCTGATTGACAAAAGCACAAAAGACTATTTTTCAGATTCACATTGCTTTAAGTTCTGGCCAGAACTATATGTGAAAGGAAACAACTACACACACACACACACATTTCTGCCCTACTTTTGAAGGACGAAATATTTGGTTTAAATAGATAATTAAACCCTGGAAGCTGGCAGTAGAACCAGTCCAAACAAAATGTGCAATTCTTCCGTGGCTACTTGGAAACTTTATTTGTTGGAAATGAGGGGCCCCCAAATTATTCACCCTTCTATGACAATTTGCTATTCAGAGACTACGTCTCTATGTGACTCAGATGTACTTCATTCAAGTAATGGAGAAAAAAAATCTGAATCACAGATTGCTAACAAAGCAATGCAGATGAATCTATTAAAGTATATCTCCTCGCTCTTTTGTTTTTGACTTCCAATTGGCACTTTTTCTTGCCTCTAAGCTTTGAAACTTGAGAATAAAACGCCTCTGGAAACAAAGCAAAGAGAGCTGAAGTGTGTGTGTTACACAGAATACTGAGAGCGATCTCTGTGTCATGCACAGCTACAGCTGTCACCGATTTTTCATCTACAGTAAGGTCAGCCAGACAAAAAGACCCAAGACAACACATTCAGTAGCATCTTTGTTCTCAGCTCAGTCTAAAAGAGGTAACTTTCAGTGACTTCCAATTATGGTCATAGTGATTTTTCAACACATCATTGGTTTGAATATTAATTGTTGGTCAGATGGAGGAGTTCTTTCAAGCTCATCAAATAAAATAAATGTAGCTTTCATTAAAGGTGGTAACCCCAAAGCTCCAGAGATAATTGACTTAACGTTCTACACTGAACACTGCTTGGTTTACCTCCAAGTTGTTTTGTGGGGATAAGGATTAGTTAGGAATTCAAAATGATTTTCAATCATAAAGTACCTATTCTGTATTCAGTGTTTGATTATATAAATTATTATTGAGATCCTTTGGTCTCCCCTTTCTTGTCTTCCTTGTAGCTTTCCTCATCCCTTTTTACAACAAATGGCTGGATGACCCTCTACTTATTAGTTATCTAAGGAACAGTTAATGAGATTTAGAGATTGTTCAACTGTTGCTATCCATCTTCTAATTATTTGTGGCTACTAAAATGTAAATTTTTTGCTCATTTTCCTTTCTATTAATATTACCATAATACAAGCTAAGTAAAAAATTAGGGAGCTTCTAATCTTTGTCTTCAGATTTTGAGTTTTCAAAGACATGATTTGGAGAGAAACTTCCTTTTTCTTGAAACATTTTACATAATAAGAATATATATACATATAGTGATTAAACAAAACCAGCTTAATTTTTTCCAGTAGATGATTTTATTTTTTAATGTTGAACTTCAGCTTGCATGGAACTTAGTATCCCCTCCATTTTCCTCCCAAAAGATTGTTTTATATTCTGTCTGCTACCACAGTATTTGATTTTATAAAAAGTTCTAAGGGAAGAAATTGCGCAGCATCCTTCCAAGACCAGTGCAAAACAGTATTTTCCTTGTGTTACTATTTACCTTTCTCTCTCTATTACTCGTGTGGTTATGTACGGAATGGAAAGAGGTAACACAACCCTTCACAGACCTCAAAATCTATAATTAAGACTGTATCTGACAAGAGGGTATTTTTTTTAACTGACAAATAAATGTCACTTTTAAAAGGAATGTAACAAGAAGAGTGATAAAATTAGGCAAAAGGGCAAAAATTGTTCCCTCTCTTCTTCATGGCAGAATATAGGAGTTTTTTGGGTTTTGTTTGATAAGTACTTACAATGACTACACTGTTGACTTGGCATGCAGATCAAAAGACTGACAGATTTAATTCATGTTTCTGTGCTATACAAACAATGACACGTACGAGCCAATCTGTGCTCCTTTTAGCAAGTAATTGAAGGTAGTGCAAACACAGATTTTAAAGGATCAGTGGTGCCCCACTGAACTATTCGACAAAAAGAGATCCAAAAGTGCTTATCCTTTTTCCTGTTTCATTGGGATTCCGCTTTGCCTGGCCTCTGCCCTGCCCCTACTCTCTTGGAATTAATAGTGACTGATAGTCTCGGCATTGTATCAACAGAAATGGACACACAAGCATTCTATATTAACTCGCTTGTCTGCTGCTGGGGGAAGAGGTAAACTCTCTAAGTGCACAGGAATAATCTGAAGACGTTGGGAAGTTAACCACAAGAAATCAATGTTTGCATAAGCCTCCATTACACAGGCAGCTTTGCTTTGTAATGTGGGGATGGTCTGGGTAAAAGGTAGTAAATTCATCCACAAATGTTTAAAGGATGACCTTGCAGGATTTTGACATGACATTTTCTGTGGATCTAACTTGGCTTGAAACTACAGGCAGCATTTTTCTTCAGTAATTTGTGTACTTGATGTATTTTTTTTTTCAAATTGCATGGTGCCAGCAATTTGGTTTTTAAATACAATAGTCTTTTGAAAAGTACTGAAGAAAATGAATAGAAAATCACCAGCATCATAGCAAATTATCCTAGGTCAACACATAATGCCTTCATTTTCCAGATGTCTCAATTTAGGCAGCTACTTTGGGGAGTTTTGTCTAAGGATGCTTATAAGTATTCCAAGTTTAACAATACATTTTCTGTTGTGTGTTACCGTAGGCTAACATCACTGTATGTGTATCTTCCACATTAAGGTTCTCAAAGAAATGGATTTAAAACAATGTACCCAGAGGAAGTGCTTTTGCTCAAATGTTTCCAATGAATTCTTTGTTCAGAATCCTTGGCTTTACTTTCGGATCATGGATAATTTCTCACGATTCTGCATCAATTATAATACTGTAATTGTTTTACACTAAATGGTTTTGAAATGTAATTTCCAGGTTTTAAATGCCAGAGTTTAAACACTTGGAAGTTGTCTATGCCATAATTATTAACTGACAAATTGTTTTAAGAATATAGGGTCTTTCTTATGACTGTCTTAAAAAGAGTTGCCTAAATAATGCTGGCTCATTGTAGAAAAAAATCAGAAGTTTCAAATAAGCAAAAGCAACAAAACGTATCTATAATATTTTCATGCCAGAATAATTATTATCATTTGGATTCTATCTTTTCAAACTTTAAAAAATAATAGTACGTTCATTCTTTTAGGAAGTAAATATATATGTTTAATTTTTTCTCCCATAGAGTTGTACAAAGTGCTTTGTTTGTTAAGTATTTTTCTGCAGTGGGTTTCTTCTGTGGATTTATTAGAATCTAGCATTTTTGAGTAGGAAGGTATGCATGTTTGTTACAACACAAGTTAGGAAATGATTAAGTAATATGACCAGAATTACATGGGCTGCTTAGTGGCAGAAAGAGAAACTGACAAAGAGAAGTGATTGCTAAAAATTTCAACACCAAGATGAAATATTTGAAAACTATGGATGTGAAGGATAGCAAAAGAAACTTAGTTGGAGAAAGGGCTTAAGAGAAATTTGATATCTGTCTTTTTATTTGAATGGTTGCCATATCAAATGCTTCATGAGTGCTGTCTTGGTTTGGGCTGCTGTAACAAATACCAGAGACTGTGCGGCTTAAACAACAGACATTTATTTCTCACAATTCTGGAATCTGGGATTCGGAGACCAGAGTGCAAGCATGGTGGGGCTCTTGGTAAAGGCCCTCTTCCTGGTTCACAGAAGACCATCTCCTTGTATCCTCATCTGGTAGAGAGAAAGCAAGCAAGATTGCCTCTGTCTCTTCTTATAAGGGCACTAATTTCATCATGAAGGCTCCACCCTCATGACCTAATTACCTCCCAAAGACCCCACCTCCAAATAGCATCATATTGGGGATTAAAGTTTCAACATGTGAATTTTGAGGGACACAAACATCCAGTTGATAGCAAGTGCTCTAGAAAAAAAGAAAAAACTAGGCTACAGGGTGGAGATTACCACACAGCAAGCTTGGAAGCCTATTGAAAAGGAAGAAGGAATCAGCAACTAGAAATATTCAACAGTGGGATCAGTTATGTTTCCAGTACTGAACCCCTCATCATGGAAGGTGATCAAGGGGACACTGAATGGCTGTTGGTCAGGGTTGCTAGAGAAGGGTTGGCTGCATGGGGAGAAATGTTAGACTATGTGAGAAGCCCCTTCCTTCTGCAGGACCATATTTCCTTTATACCACGCAATCCGAAGGGCCCAACTCTATATGGATAATGTTGTATGAACACATCATGCAGAAACTTAAATGACATCTGAATAAAAGCTAAGAGTAGAAACAAAACCATTTGTGGTTTGTACAGCTGTTTGGTTAAAACTTCCAATTATCAAAATATCAGCAGCTCTTTTGCTGTGCCAGATAGAAGGGGTATTTTAATTCTAGAAACAGAAGCTCTGTAAGCTTAAAAGCCATCAATGGAGTTGTCAGGGATTTGACGTTGGTGGTGTGGATTCCGTATCCCACCTCAGGAAACGAAGCCACGAGGAAGCCTAAGGAAACAGGGAATGATGTGTAACATACTTGATTAACTGAACTGTGTTCCTTTCTTTCTGTGCAGAGTCTAATCAGTCTGTATATGAAAGCATTGCATAATACAGTCTAGAAGCAAGCAAACTAAATCATCATTTTGGCAACAAACCAACCCGATAGGGAAGGAAGCATAGAGATAATTCTTAGGTAGTAGAATAATAGCATAACCCAAGATGACTTTATGTTATTCCAGAGACAGAACGGGGTTGAGCATTGTTTCTAAATACTGCAATAGCTGCAAAGGTGAGATGATCGTTATAAATCTGGATGTTACAAAGAGAAGAAAAGAGCTGTAGCTAGAGGCAGATGCTCCAATTAGCGAGATATCCATTTCCAAATCATCATGTTTTCAAATACATTCTGACATGCAATTTCAGAACACTGGAAAATAATACTAAACCAGCCCAAGTAGAAACAGGAAGTAAATCTTGGCAGAGCTGTATGCCCTCAGCATATTACTAGTAATTCATTCCATTGCTGAGAAGGGGGAGAGGGGAGGGGTACTGGTAAACAGAATGATTTTAAAAACCAGCCTTTAACCTGAGCTGCTTTTCCCAAACTTGGAGTTACAAATCGAAACTGGCTAAGTCAGAAAAAAGTCCTCTAATTTCTAAAGCAGATAGTTCAAATTGATCTATAAGGACCCTCATGTTGCAAAGTATCAAATACAGCTGAAAAGTCTTATGAGCTTAATTTTACCCTCTGGTACAGGGCACACATCATTATGCATCTCAGAAAATCTATACTGTTCCTACGCACAGACATAAAAATCTGTTTTCTTTTCAGTAAGTCCATTCATGCTATCCATTTGGGACCAATGTAGGCCCATAAAAATATTAAGCCCACTTCCACCCTTTCCAACCCCTCAAACACATAAGCCAGTTTTTCAGAGAGAAAGAGGACATGGTGATGCATATAATGACTTCAAAAAGCTGCTCCCTCGATGAAGAAGGGCAAACAGGAGGAGCAGGCCAGGGTGTTTCAAAATATGATCCTATGTAAGAATCAGCTGTTTTGTTTCCTATGAAAGCAGTTTTCTAGAATCATTCCAGTCCTGTGAAAGAAGACTCTGTAGGGGTTGGTCCTGCATTTTAAATAATCTCACTAGGATTTTAGCACATTATCTTTCGAGTATTGTTGGCTTGAGTGGAAGTGTGAGGGTTCCCTTCTCCAGCATCCTCCATAGCCTCTAGAATTTGTGGGTGCTGTGAAATCAGTATTAAGGAGTGAGTGCTGGGAGTAGAAGACATCCAAGGGAGATGAGATGAGGAAGAAAAACAGAAGGGAGATGAGATGAGGAAGAAAAACATGAAGAATGACAAGTCTGAAGATCAAATAATTTGAAGTCTGAACATCTGGGTACTGACTAACATATGACATATGTAGACACAAGCTATTGAAATCAGAAGCAACGGTTTGGGGATAGAGTGAGGGAAGGATATAAAATGGCTGTGTTCTTAAGCTGTGTCATTTATGTCATCCTATTGCTTGTCACTGAAAATAAGCTGAGGATCCCCTTTGTATAACAGAGGAATGAATCTTAGATATTATTACAAGCATGTTTGAGTGCCATTTGAAACTCAGCTGAAGCTTTTCTGTTTGAGTTCAGTTTATACAGCTGTTCCCAATGTGATACGAATAATGATGTTTTATGCCAGACAATATTCAAAACCTTTTAGATGTATTATCTCAATTAATCTTTTCCACACTTCTCTGAGGTCGATGCTATTAATCTTCCTGTTTTACAGATGAGGACATTGAGGCCCAGAGAAGTTAAATTATTTTGCACAAGGTTTCAGTTACTCAACAGCAGAACCAGGCTTTAAACACAGAATATTGACTTCAGAGCCTGTGCTTTAAACCAGGATGTTGTTCTGCCTCAAACTTTGGGACCACGTTATATACCAGGGGTCGGCAAACTTTTTCTGTAAAAGGCCCAATAGTAAATATTTTAGGCTTTGTGGGCCATACAGTCTCTGCCATTACAGCATGAAAGTCATAGACAAACCATAAATCAGTGGGCATGGTTGGGTTCCAACAAAACTTTATTTACAAAAAACAGATGGCAGGCTGTGGTTTGCCATTCTATTGTATTTTTTAAAATATCCTCTCCTTCATGGTGATGTAAAAGAACTACAAGTTACTACTTTTAAGGGAAGACTCCTGTGAACAAAAACTTTATTTTCTCTCTTCTGGTGTATTTAAAATGTTCTGCCCCTTCTTACTGCCAAGAGGCAAAAGGGCATATACTTAGAAGAGACTTCCAGAAGTTGTTATGAGTTTGCTTTGAAGTGTTTACACTGTCTCACCTAGTTGTTCCTGTGATCAGAAACGTGGACAGCCCACTGGGCTCCAGGGGTGGGAATTTGCAGAAAGGAAACAGATTTGGTCCTTGGAGAATATAACTCACCTGGGAGAAGGTCACACCTGTGATCGAAGCTTCCTTCCCTTCCTATTTAATCTAAAGGGGTGTCCACACCAGACAAAAGTCAGTGGTTCTGAGGACTGAACTGTTGTGCTGTAAGCTTTTTTTTTTTTTTTTGCTTTGCATGCACATATTCCAACTGAACATTTCTTGAAAATACTTGCTTTATATTTCATCAAAATGAGGAGACCTTTCTAGTCTAAATTCTTTCAGATGGCTTGTTAATGAGCGAGGTGCAAATAATAAATATTATTGATAGTGGCTTTCAGAAATTCTGTAAACTCTCTATAATTTGGTCTCTCTCCAACTGTGAAGTGGGACCGTGACAGCTACCATACTCCACAGAACTGAGAAGCTGAATAAACAAGTAGACACCCAAAAGCCTTGGTAAGTTCAGGGGGCTAAACAACTCTTGTTGGCAAGGGTACTGTTTAAATTGTTTGGGGTCAGGTAATGATACACACTCCCTACGTGTATACATGGGCTTGGTGAGCAGATGCAGCAAAGTAGGATTCTAAGTATAAAATAGTACAGGACAGTATTGTCAACAGTTCATATTTGTTCATTATAGTCATTGTAGAATAGTCTGGAACTGTTGGAGGGTGAATCTATATACACTGTAAAAGCGGAGTGAAGACCCTCAGGCACACCGTGAGGAAATATGGCAAGACTGGATGTTGGCTTTGAATCCAAATGCCTCACAGTGAGAACTGCCACTTTCTTAGGCAAATAGTTATCCATGTTTTTTAAGAAAAGATGTAGAAGAAGTAGTATGTTGTCATCCTAACGAAAATGGAAGAAGCTGAGCTGTCCTCCCATGAAAGGAGTTGGCAGAGAGAATGATCCCTTTCCCTTGCTTTTTGCAATCTTTGTTTTTGGAATCGGTTAGCATTTATGTGGACAGTGGCATGGATTTTTCTAGTGATCAGCAACTACTTGGTGATACTGGGGAGACTGACAGCCACATAAAGAAAACAAAAGAGATCTATGTAGCTCCTCAAGGTGTCCACAAATTAGATTCCTAGTTAAGCAACTTGAGGAATATATATGCATATGAGTTTCGAGCTTTCTTTCTTTGTTTTTTTTTGAAGGAGCTTGGATTGATGAAGGTGAAATAAGTATAATCAGGAATAACGCAAAGGCGGTATCACCAAGGTTGTTCAATAATAAACCCACTTAAAATTTCTGAATAATCGAAAATGTCTAATTTTTATTATAAATACTCCCTATTTATTGAGCACTTGCTCTATGTCAGTAACTGTGATAATGGCATTACGTAAATTATTTCACTTATCTAAGTCCATCTTTGTGAAGTAGGCGATTTTATTTTCCACATTTTTACAGATGAAGAAAATGGCCAAAGGCACACAGCTCGTAAGTGGGATTTCAACCCAGATCTGTTTGATGCCAAAACCCATAGTACTTAATCACTAGTTAGAAAAAAATACAGGGATAACTGAGGACTGTGCTTGGTTTATATGGAATTGTAACTAAGGAAATAGAGCTCATGTGTAACTTGGATGGTATAATTAAAGGAGAGGGGAAGACAGCATTTTTCTTTTCTTGGAGAAGGAACACAAAAGGTCATGGTGAAGGCACTTTCCTAGCTAAGGTCCGCAAACCAGTGTAAATGTCTCCTCCTCAGACCTTCTTTTGCCGCTCTATGGAAAGGAGCACTTGCATATTCTTTTTCCTCTCCGCATTCTGTTGATCCTGTCACGTGACCTGTCCGATTTTGAAATTTTTCATTTACATACATTTTGTTCCACGTTTATTTTGCTCATTACAGCGTGAACTCCATGAGGCCTGATTCCCAGGTCACCGCAGCATCTCCCATACTGCCAGACACATAGTGAGCCCACAAAATCCAATAGTAATACTAACCTTGACTGAGCACTTGCTGTGGGTTAGGCACCCTTCCAAACACTTTACACTTATTATCTCATTTAACCCTCACCGTGACTCTCTGCTCACATTAGGCTCAGAGGGAGGAGGTGGCTGGCTCTTTTCATTCTCCATCCTGCAGCTCCACTGCCTGCCATTTAAACGTTTTCTTCGCCAAGTCCACCACAGAGCTGTTATTTATTTATTCTTGATTGTTTGCTTATTTATTATATATGTTTATTTTTAATCTAATAATAATATCACTCACACACGCAACCCGAGGGATTTATCCTTTCTCTTGTGAAGCTGGGCTATTCTTGTTGGACACATCTCAGATAATACCAGCCATGAAGCTAGACGAAAGTCAATTTGTCCAACAATTTTTGTTGAACAAATCTCAGATAATACCAGCCATGAAGCTAGACGAAAGTCAATTTGTCTAACAATTCTTGTTGGACAAATCTCAGATAATACCAGCCATGAAGCTAGACGAAAGTCAATACCAGCTAAAAAAGGGAGAAAATGAACTCAGCTTCTGAGAAAGAAAAACATCTAGAAGAGAAATGAATCAAACCTATTTAATATACATCTACTCGGTTGCTGGTTTATTAATATCCCTGTGCTTGTGAAGAACAGAAGTGAAATGCAAGACCCAGGCTCACCATGAAGAAGTTGACAGTTATTAAAGTTGTGCTGGCCCGGGCATTGAGAAAAAACTTTTGAGCAGATGAGTCCCATGTCCCTTGAGGCTTGCACAGAGCTCTGGACTCACACAGTAGGTCAGCTTGCTAGTTAAAAGGGGTGTGCAGGGAACCATGGTGTGTTGCTTGGTAAGTATGTGCTGCGGTAACTACCCAGTGAACATATGGGGGGAAACAGCTTTGATGACTTACGGCAAATGTTTAATCTTACATTATCACAGAATTAAGTGGAAAAATAGGAGCTGGGCAAGATTCTAGGTTAGAAGATCCAGGAGTGATAGGAAGAGAGGCACAAATTAGGTAAACATTAGGTAAATCTGAACTAGTTCAAGTCCAGTAGGTGAAATTAATAATAGTCTTGTACACAGTAAATATTCAATGAACATTTGTTTTGACTAATTTGATTTCAAGGGTGCTGATGAGAAGAAATGGCCTCCCTCTCCACCCACGTGTTAGTACAAGTCTTTCACTCAAGCAGAAGAAAAGATGAGCTGTTTATTTTTAATCATCCTTGAGAACAAGGCTCATGCAAGAGATTGCTTTATTCTCTCATCTTCCCGCACAATCCCACACTTTGACCATCATAAATCACTCTCTCTCCCGTCCTCTGTTCTCTGCCCATGGGACCTGTGACTTCCATTCTTAGACACATCTATGCCATATGGATAAAAGAACAAAGTGAGGAGTCATTTCCCTTATCTGTTTTTATAAACAGCCCAGAAACATGAGACAGCATCTAGGGAAGTTTATACAGGAAAATGAATGACGTATTTGAGTGAGGGGCTGAAGGCAGGGACCATGACTTAGATTAGAGGTATCACCTCAAGGGAGAGCCTAAAGGGAGAGTCCTGCTGTTAAGAGATAATAATTAGAATTTGTTTAAGATTTAAATTAGTCTGCTTTGCTTTTCACTGAAAGAGAGTCAATTAAGAGCCTGTAAAATGCATGAATCTTAGAGTCAAAAGCCTCCCATTGAAAATGTTCAGTGGTCATGGGTAGATGCTATGCCAAAAGATATTCCTCTTGTTTCTGACATGCTGAGAAGCAAGGGAGCCCTGACACAGGCTTGCCACTTAAGAGCTGATCTCTGTCTTCCCAAGATGGAAATCTGGAATGGCTTTTGGAGGAGTTTGATTTATTGGAATGTGCAAGGGACCAGTAGGGTGTAGAGATTTAATTGTTTAATTTGGCTATAGAACAAATAGGAAAGTAGGCAGATGGTCATAGCTTTTGTAAGGGCCACAGACCTGAACGTTTGCCCCAAGGCATGTACCACCACGCTGCACCATAGGATAGGTGGAGGGAGGGCAGTAGAATAACTCCAAGGAGATCTTTCCAACGGAATCATTTGCCTGCTCTACTTCCTTGTTAGCTGTGAGCTCCAGCTATTCCATGTTATCCAAAATAATTTTCCCTCTCTGTCTCTTCCTTTCTCTTTGTTTTTCTCATTCTCTCCCTCCAGAAGACTTAGGAAGACTCCGTAATCCTCCAGTACATATTCTGTATGCTTCCCTCCTTTCCTCCCCTTTGCCTCCCTCCCCCTCTTTTGGGGCTAGCAACTGTGATAAGATTTGTGTATATTTGGCATGTTTAAGCTTTGTAGTGAAATATTTGACTATTTTTGGAAATTGAACAGGGCCTGAAGGATATATAGATATATAACAAATACTTTGGAAAGGGTCGGAGAAGTGTGAGACTAAGCAGATTCATAAATTAGGCATCTGCCAATATTGCAGTTCCGTTTTGGTGGACAATTGTTGGAACAAGAGTGTTTTCTTGAATAGTTGGATCCCATAGTGGCCTGGAAAGGGAAATCGTATTTTTTGGGGTGGGGACAGTAGTTTGCAATTACTTTAGAATCACTCTGTTTCTAATCAGGGAGAAAGGGATTGAGTTTACTTTTATTTTTATTTTTTTTTAACCCACACATTAAAATATTATTTCAATGGAAACTCAAGTTCTTTCTCTCCTTGGTGGGCAGCAGAAAGCGTTGGGAAATTCTTCCTTGGATTCTATAATATTTTCTAGAGCATTTGGCAGGGACCTCAGTAATTCAGAAGGTTAGAGTTAAAGGGAACTTGGGAGACCCCATCAAGGGAGAGAGCAGCGGCTCTGAGAGCCTGCACACCTTGCCCGATGGCACACCACCGGGATGTCATGCTCAGAAGAAGAGGACCAGGTCTGAAGTGTGGACTGGGAGGGAGTTCAGCCTTCACTCGTGCGGAGCTCTTACATGAGATATGTATTTGCTCTGAGCCTGTTTCCTCCTGTGAAAAAAACGGAGATTCTAGAAAGGCTCTGAGGATGAGAAAAGAGCTGTGTACATTTTCGAGTACTGTGCATCTGCAAATGAAGTTTGCAGATGGTAACATATATGAAATAATGTAGACGGGAACTTTTAATGTAGTTCTTTTTTGTTTTTTCCCCAAGTGAAGTATCCAGCCAGGATCTGCTGCTGGATTCACTGCTGGAGTAATTAATTCTTTGGGGGTCATGGGACTTTACAAGAAGTTGATTCAAGCAGTGGGCTCTCATTGCAGAGAAACGGGCCTGTGCCCATGGGCGTGCGCGCACACACACACAAACACACACATTTTACATGCGTATATGACTTCATGTCCTGTCCGCCTCTGTCAATGCCTGCACAGCATAGTGGAGTGAGCATGGACTGGTCGACTTGGGTTAAAGTTCTAGCCCTGCTGCTTACCAGGGCCATGAATTTAGGTAAGTTACTTAACATCTTTGAACTTAAGTTTCTTCGACTGTAATACAGAGATAACACCCGCCTAATACATCTTGGTATATGGTGGGCTTATATATTAGGTTCCCAGTAAATGGTAGGAGTAGTAGTTGTTTTCACTATTTTTATTATTACCTTTGTTTTCCACAGCCCTGAGGTTCTGACTTGCTGTATGCCTCAAAAGATTCTGCTGTTGGGGAACTTTGAGTGATACATGGATAAAAATGGCCCCAGGGAGATTTTCACTTTTTGTCAATTTAGAACAAAGAAAATTTTAGCAAATATTTAAACCCCACCAGTGAATATGTTCCCATCTAATTTGGGAACATTTAGTAGCCATAACCACTAAAACTGTTTTTACTGGAAAGGGTAGATAAAAATGCTTAACAGGCTGACAAATGCAGTAAATCTAATTTAACATTTTTAAGACAGAACTCTTTTCTGGGTGATGCCTATCATTTAGACTTTCATGGCGATATAAATTTGTCTTATATTTAGGATAAAACATTATGAAGTCAGTTAGGCCCAACATGAAGGGTTATATTGCTGGAGTATTGTACCTTCCTGGCTTTGTCAGTTTCCTTGACTTCAGTGTCATTTCCCCTATTTTGAATATACCATAGTTTATAGTAACCACTCTTCTTATGGGCCATTTCTGTCTTGGTTTTTCTTTTAAATTGTTTCTTTTCCCAAGGTTCTGATGTTAGTGTAACATCTAACATAATTTGGATTCCCCTTTTGCATTTGATTTTTAACAATCACATCCAGATGTTGTTTGCATTATAGCTTAATTCTCATCCAATAAGGTTTGGGTATTTCAGAGTATTTTACTATCAAAACTTCTTTCACATTCCTTTCAGATCACAGTGATTTAAATTTCCCATAATCTATTTGGTTCCAACACAGGGTTATAGCACTGAAGGGGACTTCAGAGGTCATTTAGTCCAATCCCCTGTGTTAGAGGTGAGGAAAATGAACCCTTGGGAGACTTTGTGACCAATGCTAGTAATACAGCCAGTATTTGGCAAATCTAGGAAGAAACCATGGATCTCATTCCCCCAGGCCACTGCAAGCTTGAATACTACATGGTTGACCACTAAAATATTTTTGAACTTATTAAAAAAACTATTTCTCTTATTATACACTATAGTCTAAGTCCAACCCAGAAAGATGTTCCAAAATTCTAAGAATGACTTCAAATTAAAGCTGTTCTATTGTGACTTTTCTTGAAATACATAACTTTTAAATCAAATCATTATTTGTGTGCTTCTGAATTTGAAACAAACTTGTACTTCTTCAACTTCTGTGTTCTTTGAACATTTTAAGCAAAGAGGTCAGTTTTTAAGCAGTCTTTTCCATTTAAGTAGTTTCCGAATGTAAAGTCTGTAAATGAGGAGAAGTGAAGTCATCCATGGATCATATGTCATTTAGGGGCATGTGTAGAACTTTAATACTTTTCTTACTGGAAAAAGAAAGGTTTAAAATGTAATTCATGTGGAAAGGAAAAACCAAGAACAACTAAACCTTCTGTTAAACAAGACCAAACAGAATGTAATTTAGAAAATGGATACTGTAAATGCTAGTGCATAAAATGCCTCCGTTTTAATCACAATCCACTTTTGATTTAACTGGTATTGAAATGAGGAATGCAAAGGCAAGTTTAAAGTCTTTTTTTTTTAATGGGATATCTGCCAACTACTAGTAATTGAGTAATTATTTTCCCCATAAGACACTCTGGGCTCATTGGAATGTGGCTTAATATAATAGATTCAAAGAAATTCTGATGCCCGTATAGTATGGAATTTGGTCATGATGTTCTTTTCAGTAACATACTAACATACTAACCCCCCCACCCCGCTTTTTTTTTTTTTTTTGGCCGTGCCACCGCGAGGCTTGCAAGGTCTTAGTTCCCTGACCAGTGATCGACCCCGGGCCCGGGGTAGTGAAAGTGCCGAGTCCTAACCACTGCACCGCCAGGGAATTCCCCATACTAACCTTTATTTAGATAAATGTGTTCAAATTCTCTTTAGAGGGATGCACTTCGAATCCTCAGTGGGATGAGAAGAGACTTCCTGTCTGCCACCAGCTCCAAAACTCCTACAGGACTTTTCTATAGGCTTAGAAGACTATTTTAATCATTCATTATCATCTTCAGTAATCAACTTTTGAGCAACTACCATATAAGGGGTACTGTGCTTGACACTGAGGACAGAAGTTGATTTTATTTAAATAAATGTTATCCTCAAGTGTGTTTAGTAGAACACTAATTTTTGAATAATATAAATGTGGGAATCTATATAAACACCAACAGTGACAGCTAACATTGAGACATACCATGTGCAAACAGTGTACTAAACACTTCATACTATTATCCATTCCCTATCGTTTCATTTAGTCCTCACAAAAGCTCTAGAAGTAGGTACTCTTAGAGTCCCTCTTTCAGGAGGGTCATTGAGGATTCAAAAGCTTAATTAAGGCGTTCCAGGTCCTGTAGGTAACATATGGTGAAGTTGAGCTTTGAATGCCATCTGATTTTAGACCTGGCACTTTTTTTTTTTTTTTTTTTTTTTTTTGCCGTACGCGGGCCTCTCACTGCTGTGGCCTCTCCCGTTGCGGAGCACAGGCTCCGGACGCGCAGGCTCAGC